>NC_053023.1:625275880-625575880 GCF_003073215.2 Triticum urartu
GGTGTAAGCTTGTTGCAAACCGGAGCTTCCCTCAAGAAGGCTCGTGGTTCCGAGAGGGAACGTGTCACCTCTGTGTGTGAAACAAGATACGTACACTGCCTTCTCCCGCCTTAATTTTTTACACTGGCAGATTAGACCAATTAGAAGTATCATGCTAAATTTTGGAATTATTTCGGGTTCTTTTGGCCTTTTTATACATTAATTGAGTTTCTATGCATTGAATGTGCATAATTCAAATTTGAACTACAAGGACAGGCTCCAGTGCACCAAAGTTCGTTGAAAAATCACATGTGTGTCCTTGGGTGAATTTCTAGGTCCCAGTCAAGAATTGGGAATGAAATTCAAACATCTGGGCATCATGGCTCGGTGGGAAAGATTGAGAAACTTGGTTTTTTAATTCCTGTAAATCCAAAACACGCCTGAAAATCATGAAACTTGGCATGGTGTCATGACATGGCATCAACATGCTGCGGTAATTTTTTTGGCCGAATTGGGAGAAGATTTGATGTAAGCTTCTTGCAAACCAAAGCATCCCTCAAGAAGGCTCGTGGTTCCGAGAGGGAACGTGTCACCTCCGTGTGCGAAACGAGATACGTACACCGCCTTCTTCTGCCTTAATTTTTTTAAACAGGCTGATTAGACAAATTAGAAGTATCATGCTAAATTTTGGAATTATTCTGGTTTCGTTTGGCCTTTTTTATATATTAATTGAGTTTTTGCACATTTAATGTGCATAATTCAAATTTGAACTACAAGCACACGCTCCAGTGCACCAACGTTGCTTGAAAAATCACATGTGTGTCTGTGGGTGAATTTCTAGCTCCCATGCAAGAAACGGGAATGAAATTCAAACATCTGGGCGTCGTGGCTCGGCAGGAAAGATTGAGAAACTTGGGTTTTAATTCCTATAAATTTAGAACACGCCAGAAAATCAAGAAACTTGGCATGGTTTCATGACATGGCACCAACATGTTGTGGTAATTTTTTTGGCCGAATTGGGACAAGCTTTGGTGTAAGCTTCTTGCAAACCGGAGCTTCCCTCAAGAAGGCTCGTGGTTCCAAGAGGGAACGCGTCACCTCCGTGTGCGAAACGAGATACATACACTGCGTTCTCCTACCTTAATTTTTTTACACAGGCAGATTAGACCAAATAGAAGTATCGTGCTAAATTTTGGAATTATTCCGGGTTCGTTTGGCCTTTTTAAACATTAATTGAGTTTCGGCGCATTTAATTTGAACTACAAGCACATGCTCCAGTGCACCAAAGTTGGTTGAAAAATCACATGTGTTCTTCAGGTGAATTCATAGGTCCTATGCAAGAAATTGGAATGAAATTCAAACATCTGTGCGTCGTGGCTCTGCCGGAAAGATTGAGAAACTTGGTTTTTTAATTCCTGTAAATCCAAAACACGCCCGAAAATCATGAAACTTTGCATGGTGTCATGACATGGCACCAACATGTTGTGGTAATTTTTTTGGCCGAATTGGGACAAGCTTTGGTGTAAGCTTCTTGCAAACCGGAGCTTCCCTCAAGAAGGCTCCTGGTTCCAAGAGGGAACGCGTCACCTCCGTGTGCGAAACGAGATACATACACTGCGTTCTCCTACCTTAATTTTTTTACACAGGCAGATTAGACCAAATAGAAGTATCGTGCTAAATTTTGGAATTATTCCGAGTTCGTTTGGCCTTTTTAAACATTAATTGAGTTTCAGCGCATTTAATTTGAACTACAAGCACATGCTCTAGTGCACCAAAGTTGGTTGAAAAATCACATGTGTTCTTCAGGTGAATTCATAGGTCCTATGCAAGAAATGGGAATGAAATTCAAACATCTGTGCGTCGTGGCTCGGCCGGAAAGATTGAGAAACTTGGTTTTTTAATTCCTGTAAATCCAAAACACGCCCGAAAATCATGAAACTTGGCATGGTGTCATGACATGGCACCAACATGTTGCGGTAATTTTTTTGGCCGAATTAGGACAAGCTTTGGTGTAAGCTTGTTGCAAACCGTAGCTTCCCTCCAGAAGGCTCGTGGTTCCGAGAGGGAACGTGTCACCTCCGTGTGTGAAACAAGATACGTACACTGCCTTCTCCCGCCTTAATTTTTTACACTGGCAGATTAGACAAAATAGAAGTATCGTGCTAAATTTTGGAATTATTCCGGGTTCTTTTGGACTTCTTATACATTAATTGAGTTTCTATGCATTGAATGTGCATAATTCAAATTTGAACTACAAGGAAAGGCTCCAATGCACCAAAGTTGGTTGAAAAATCACATGTGTGTCCTTGGGTGAATTTCTAGGTCCCACTAGAGAATTGGGAATGAAATTCAAACATCTGGGCATCGTGGCTCAGCGGGAAAGATTGAGAAACTTGTGTTTTAATTCCTGTAAATCCAGAACATGCCAGAAAATCATGAAACTTGGCATGGTATCATGACATGGCACCAACATGTTGTGGTAATTTGTTTGGCCCAATTGGGACAAGCTTTGGTGTAAGCTTCTTGCAAACCGGAGCTTCCCTCAAGAAGGCTCGTGGTTCCTAGAGGGAACGTGTCACCTCCGTGTGCGAAACGAGATACATACACTGCCTTCTCCCGCCTTAATTTTTTTACACAGGCAGATTAGACCAAATAGAAGTATCGTGCTAAATTTTGGAATTATTCCAGGTTCGTTTGGCCTTTTTAAACATTAATTGAGTTTTGGCGCATTTAATTTGAACAACAAGCACATGCTCCAGTGCACCAAAGTTGGTTGAAAAATCACATGTGTGTCTTCAGGTGAATTTATAGGTCCTATGCAAGAAATGGGAATGAAATTCAAACATCTGGGCGTCGTGGCTCGACCGGAAATATTGAGAAACTTGGTTTTTTAATTCCTGTAGATCCAAAACACGCCCGAAAATCATGAAACTTGGCATGGTGTCATGACATGGCACCAACATGCTGCGGTAATTATTTTGGCCGAATTAGGACAAGCTTTGGTGTAAGCTTGTTGCAAACCGTAGCTTCCCTCAAGAGGGCTCGTGGTTCCGAGAGGGAACGTGTCACCTCCGTGTGTGAAACAAGATACGTACACTGCCTTCTCCTGCCTTAATTTTTTACACTGGCAGATTAGACAAAATAGAAGTATCATGCTAAATTTTCGAATTATTCTGGGTTCTTTTGGACTTTTTATACATTAATTGAGTTTCTATGCATTGAATGTGCATAATTCAAATTTGAACTCCAAGGACAGGCTCCAGTGCACCAAAGTTGGTTGAAAAATCACATGTGTGTCCTTGGGTGAATTTCTAGGTCCCACTCAAGAATTGGGAATGAAATTCAAACATCTGGGCATCGTGGCTCGGCGGGAAAGATTGAGAAACTTGGTTTTTTAATTCCTGTAAATCCAAAACACGCCTGAAAATCATGAAACTTGGCATGGTGTCATGACATGGCATCAACATCCTGCGGTAATTTTTTTGGCCGAATTGGGAGAAGCTTTGGTGTGAGCTTCTTGCAAACCAAAGCATCCCTCAAGAAGGCTCGTGGTTCCGAGAGGGAACGTGTCACCTCCGTGTGCGAAACGAGATACGTACACCGCCTTCTTCCGCCTTAATTTTTTTAAACATGCGGTTATACAAAATAGGAGTATCGTGCTAAATTTTGGAATTATTCTGGTTTCGTTTGGCCTTTTTATACATTAATTGAGTTTCTTCGCATTTAATGTGCATAATTCAAATTTGAACTACAAGCACACGCTCCAATGCACCAACGTTGCTTGAAAAATCACATGTGTGTCTTTGGTTGAATTTCTAGCTCCCATGCAAGAAATGGGAATGAAATTCAAACATCTGGGCGTCGTGGCTCGGCGGGGAAGATTGAGAAACTTGGGTTTTTAATTCCTGTAAATCCAGAACACGCTAGAAAATCATGAAACTTGGCATGGTTTCATGGCATGGCACCAACATGCTGTGGTAATTTTTTTGGCCGAATTGGGACAAGCTTTGGTGTAAGCTTCTTGTAAACCGGAGCTTCCCTCAAGAAGGCTCGTGGTTCCAAGAGGGAACGTGTCACCTCCGTGTGCGAAACTAGATACATACACTGCCTTCTCCCGCCTTATTTTTTTTACAGAGGCAGATTAGACCAAATAGAAGTATCGTGCTAAATTTTGGAATTATTCCAGGTTCGTTTGGCCTTTTTGTACATTAATTGAGTTTCAGCGCATTTAATTTGAACTAGAAGCACATGCTCCAGTGCACCAAAGTTGGTTGAAAAATCACATGTGTGTCTTCAGGTGAATTTATAGGTCCTATGCAAGAAATGGGAATGGAATTCAAACATCTGGGCATCGTGGCTCGGCCGGAAAGATTGAGAAACTTGGTTTTTTAATTCCTGTAAATCCAAAACACACCCGAAAATAATGAAACTTGGCATGGTGTCATGACATGGCACCAACATGCTGCAGTAAATTTTTTGGCCGAATTAGGACAAGCTTTGGTGTAAGCTTGTTGCAAACCGGAGCTTACCTCAAGAAGGCTCGTGGTTCCGAGAGGGAATGTGTCACCTCCGTGTGTGAAACAAGATACGTACACTGCCTTCTCCTGCCTTAATGTTATACACTAGCAGATTAGACCAAATATAAGTACCGTGCTAAATTTTGGAATAATTCTGGGTTCTTTTGGCCTTTTTTATACATTAATTGAGTTTCTGTGCATTGAATGTGCATAATTCAAATTTGAACTACAAGGACAGGCTCCAGTGCACCAAAGTTGGTTGAAAAATCACTTGTGTGTCCTTGGGTGAATTTCTAGGTCCCACTCAAGAATTGGGAATGAAATTCAAACATCTGGGCATCGTGGCTCGGCGGGAAAGATTGATAAACTTGGTTTTTTAATTCCTGTAAATCCAAAACACGCCTGAAAATCATGAAACTTGGCATGGTGTCATGACTTGGCATCAACATGCTACGGTAATTTTTTTTGGCCGAATTGGGAGAAGCTTTGGTGTAAGCTTCTTGCAAACCAAAGCTTCCCTCAAGAAGGCTCGTGGTTCCGAGAGGGAACCTGTCACCTCCGTGTGCGAAACGAGACACGTACACCGCCTTCTTCCGCCTTAATTTTTTAACATAGGCAGATTAGACCAAATAGAAGTATCATGCTAAATTTTGGAATTATTCCGGGTTCGTTTGGCCTTTTTTATACATTAATTGAGTTTTTGCGCATTTAATGTGCATAATTCAAATTTGAACTACAAGCACACGCTCCAGTGCACCAAAGTTGGTTGAAAACTCACATGTGTGTCCTCGGGTGAATTTCTAGGTCCCATGCAAGAAATGGGAATGAAATTCAAACATCAGGGCGTCGTGGCTCGACCAGAAAGATTGAGAAACTTGGTTTTTTTAATTCCTGTAAATCCAAAACAAGCCTGCAAATCATGAAACTTAGCATGGTGTCATGACATGGCACCAATGTTGGGGAACGGAGTATTTCAAAAAAATTCCTACGATCATGCAAGATCTATCTAGGGGATGCATAGCAACAAGAGGGGGAGTGTATGTCTTTGTACACTCGTAGACCGAAAGCGGAAGCGTTATGAGACACGGTTGATGTAGTCGAACGTCTTCGCTATTCAAATGATCAAGTACCAAACGCACGACACCTCCGCAATCTGCACACGTTCAGCTTGGTAACATCCCTCGTACTCTTGATCCAGCTGAGGCCGAGTGAGAGTTTCGTCAGCACGACAGCGTGATGACGGTGATGATGAAGTTAACGACGCAGGGCTTCACCTAAGCACTACAACGATATGACCGAGGTGGAATTCTGTGGAGGGGGCACCGCACACGGCTAAACAGTCAACTTGTCTGTCTATGTGGTGCCCCTTGAGGAAGTCCTGGACTAAGGGGTCCCCGGGCATCCGGCCCGTTATCCATGGGCCAGACTGTTGGGCTGTGAAGATATGAAGACCGAAGACCATACCTGTGTCCGGATTGGACTCTCCTTGGCGTGGAAGGCAAGCTTGGTTACCGACTATGGAGATTTCTTCTCATGTAACCGACTCTATGTAAACCCTAGATCCCCCGGTGTCTATATAAACCGGAGGGGTTAGTCCGGAAAGGATATTCATTACCATAGTTATATAGGCTAGGCTTCTAGGGTTTAGCCATCTCGATCTCGTGGTAGATCAACTCTTGTAACACTCATATTCATCAATATCAATCAAGCAGGACGTAGGGTATTACCTTCGTAGAGAGGGCCCGAACCTGGGTAAACATCGTGTCCCCTGTCTCCTGTTACCATTGATCCTAGACGCACAGTTTGGGACCCCCTACCCGAGATCCGCCGGTTCTGACACCGACATTGGTGCTTTCATTGAGAGTTCCGCTGTGCCGTCGATGAAAGGTTCGATGGCCCCTTCAATCGTCTATAGAGACGTTGTCCATGGAGAAACCTTCCTCCCCGACAGATTTTCGTGTTCGGCGGCTTCGTACTGCGGGCCAACTCGCTCGACCATCTGGAGCAGATCGATAGCTCCGCCCCTGGCCACCAGGTCAGATTTGGAAGCTTGAACTACGTCGCAGATATCCATGGAGACTTTATCTTCAATGGATTTGAGACCGCAGCGATCGCTCCCCCTCGCTCCGAGGAACATGACTTAAATCTGTCATCGGATCACATCCAGGAGGTGGTCCCTGTTGCTGCAACGGCCTTAAAACCGGAGTAGATCGTGCCATTCGAAGCCACGGAGTCCGCTACATTGGAGCCGCACACGGACTCGGCACCTCGCAGTATCTGCGTCAATGGAACTCTGGATTCGTCTCTGGCTATAAATTCTGGACCATATGCGCCTATGGACACCGAGCTAGATCGATTATAGATCTACGAATTCAGTGCTGCAAATGTTTTTCAGCACTCACCTTTGGGCGATGTGCTAAACTCTTTAAAGAACCTGCCATTCACGGGAGACTCGCAGCCGAACTATGTCCGGTTCGAACTAGGGGCTGACGAGGGAGTATTTTGTTTCCCACCCGCCACCCACTTCATAGCCACTGTAGAGGACTTAACCGACATGCCTACTCCTGGCTCCGCAGACATTGACGGTAAAAACGACGATTTAGTTAAGGAGTAAGGCCAAGACCCGTCAGTCATCAGGCGCAAGAGGCCACCCCTTCACATGACGTGTACATGATCGATACACTTAAAAAGCCTCGCGGCAAAGACAAGGGAAATCCAGCTAAAACTCCCGAGTCACAGTCTAAATTCCGGCGCCCCAAACGTTGCCCCAAGTCACACCGCAAAAACAATGGCACTGGAGAAAATAGTACTCCGGACGGTGCCGAAAGCAATGAAGACCCTGGGGGAGCAACATTCGAGTAGGAGGAACAGAAAAACGGGCAAGCTAGCCCCGACGAAAAGGCCCTGCACAGCGACGGTTCGAAGGACGACACCTACCATCCGCTCTCCGAAGATGAGGAAAGCCTCGACGATGAAGACTTCATCGTCCCCGAAGAGCCCCTTGAACAGGAGCGCTTCAAGCGCAGGCTGATAGCTACGGCAAGGAGCCTGAAAAAGAAGCAGCTGCAGCTTCAAGCCGACCAAGACCTACTCAATGACAGATGGACCGAAGTCCTGGTCGCCGAAGAATACGACCTTAGTGGCCCAGCAAAAAGCTACCCAAAGCACAGATCGCTCTACCAGTCCGATGACGGGGCGTCGGAGCCCATACCATCGTCACACAACGCGGCAGGTCGCCGGCAACTCTGTCCGGATAAAGAGGCAACTCAAGCCAAACACCAGACCGCTCCACCTTGCCATAAAGGCAAGAACAACATAGGACACAATTACCTAGACAACCTGCAGAGGGACTGGGACAATAGTGCACGAAGCGCAAGACTGATCTATGGATCATGAAAACATGCTTCGACATGTGACGATGGCCACCTATTCGGACGTGTCACACCTCGCCGCGACCAGGCTGAAAACCGCAATGGGACTCCTTCGGCGTTACACTGTAGTGTGGCCCAACACAGAGGTGTCGCACACCCGCTTTGCTTCATTGATGAAGTGATGGATCATGAATTCCCTGAAGGATTGAAACCCATCAATATTGAATCATATGACGGGACAACCGATCCTGCCGTATGGATAAAAGATTTCATCCTCCACATCAATATGGCCCGTGGAGAAGACCTCCACGCCATTAAGTACCTCCCACTAAAACTAAAAGGACCAGCTCGGTACTGGTTAAACAGCCTGCCGAAAAATTCCATAGGTAGCTGGAAGGACTTGGAAGAGGCCTTCCTTGATAGCTTCCGAGGAACACATGTCCGGCCACCGGACGCCGATGACCTAAGTCACATCGTCCAACAGCCCGACGAATCAGCCAGGGAGCTCTGGACCCGGTTCTTAGTAAAAAAACAAATCGTCGACTATTCGGACACGGATGCCCTCACGGCTTTCAGACACAGCTTCCGGGACGAATGGCTTGCACGCCACCTCGGCCAAGAAGGACCTAAATCCATGACAGCTCTCATTGCTCTGACGACTCGCTTTTGCGCGGGAGAAGATAGCAGGCTCGCTCATAGAAGCAATAGCGCCAGCAACCAGGGCACCCCCGAAATCCGAGACGCCAACAGCAAGCCACGAGAAAGCAAAAACAACAGTCACAACAACAATGAAAGATCAGGCGGCACAGCGGTCAACGCCGGATTCAGTAACCCCAAGCCGGTCAGCGGAAGAAGCCATCCAAGGCGAATCGAGATGAACCATCCAACCTGGATATGATATTGGACCGACCCTACCAGATTCATGGCCACCCCGATAAACCAGGTAATCATATCAACAGAAACTGCTGGGTCTTTAAACAGGCCGGCAAGCTCAACGCCAAACATAGGGGAAAGAAGCCGCCATGCGACAGGGATGACGGAAAGGTTCACCAACGAAAAACCGGGTATCTGAAGCAGCCTCTACACGAGGATCAACTACCCCTAGAACGGAAATAGCAACCTGGTGTCCGCCACCCACTTCGTACACCTACAAAGTTTGTACCGTGCGTACTTCATTATGCACTCAAGATACCATGGGCATCGGCGGAAGCACAATACGGACAAGCTCGCGAGCACTCCAGTAACTTTTTTCTACATATAATTATTTATTTATATCTTCTTTCGATACCCTTTAAAAAATAGGTGACAAACAGGATAAAAATCGGAAACTGGCTCTATCGGAGTCCGGATCCGTACACCCACCTAAGGGGCCCTGTCCATCAAGGATTCCCCCCACCGAGGACTGGCGATGCAAACGTGCGACAGGAGGTCCAAAATAAATTTTTGTAGACCGCACTCTCTATTTTTTGAGCCTGTACTATGCCTGTTCCTCCACCTCCAACCCCGAGCATGTCAAATCGCCGGGGGGATGGGTTTTATATACATATATCATAAATAATCATCGGCATATCGCTCAGTTGCCAGTAAACAATATTCGAACTAATCATCCATATGGTTTTCCCGACAAATATGCTCCTACGGTTATTTCACAGACATACCTTGGCCTAACATGCCAGGGGCTCGGTGTGGGAACAAATGAGTTGCCAGTAAAAGTCTGAACAGGTCCATAGCATACTTCGGCATCGCAAGTTTGGCCTTATATGCATCAGCTCTGAATCATTGTCTTGGGTCAATAGTTGGGTTGCCCGGCTCCTGTGCTTGCTACCCAATGTTCCGCTCTATCGGCTAGGGTAGTAAAGGGAGAACTACTGCGATTGTGCCCTGGTCTAAACCGGACGAGCACCTCGGTAGAGAAAGCCGAAAACTGACTGTCATTATGCGGCGTGAGCTGGTTAACCACTTGACGACTTATTAGAATCTTTCACGATTCTCCGTGTCACACGCGGGATCTTTTTCAGATAAAAAATGTAAGGCACCATACGCCGCATACATACCAGGGGCTATGTCGTAGCCCCACCATAAAACTCCTATGGCTAAGTGAAGGTGTTAACACCATATAGTCCGATTGCCTAGTTCGCCGCATTATCACCTCCTTAATGGACCAAGACGTTGGATAAAGAGTGATTAAATGCTTTTTCGAACACCCCCGTACTTCCTACGAGGGGGATGAAGCCGACGACTGGAAAACTTTCAGATTATATCAAAACGGCTGCACAGGAGGAATTCAAGATTTCAAGCAAAACATAACTAGATTAACTATAAAATTGTTTGTTACAATTTTCATACACCTCACTCGAACATTATGTCTTTTGAGCACTGACCCTCTACAAAGTGGGCGGCCTCTAGGACGTCTTCAAAATAATGCTCCGGTTCCGGACACCCTTGCCTTTGGGTGGACCCTTCATCGCAACATCGATGGCCTTCATCTCCCCCCAAAACGTCTTGACTCGGGCAAAAGCCATCCATGCACCCTCAATGCACGTTGACCGCTTCACAACGTCGATACACGACACCGCGTCAACAAGCCTTTGCACTAAACCGAAATAGCTATTTGGAACAGGCTCGGTTGGCCACAACCGGACTATGATGTCCTTCATGGAAGCGTCAGACATCCTATGAAGTTAGGCCCATTGGGACATCTGTTCATTGAGAAACAAAGGGCGCTTGGATGCGCCAAACTGTGACCAAAAAATCTTCTCCATTGCATATCCATCTCGCGCTTGGTAATACTGTGCCGCATCGGCAGAACTCTTCGGCAAGTCCAAGAACTCGTCCGGAGAACTCCATACTTGGTTGAGCTGGGCATAGTTTGGGTCGCCAAACTTAGTTTGCAGCAGAAAGGGCTTTCCAGCCGTAATCTCCCTCGCCTGTCGAACCTCCTCACATGCCGCTCTGGCTTTGCATTCCGACCGCGCTCCTCTCGCCTCTGGTAAGGCCTTCTCCAGATCAGCCGTTAAGGCTTCACTCTCCTTCTCTTGAAATTCATAGCGGCCGGTAGCATTCTCCAGCTCGAGCGTCATCGTGGATATCTTCTCCTCATCTTGGCGCCGTGTAGCTCGTTCGGCTTTTAATTCAGCCGATGCCTTTTCGGCAGCAGCATTGCTACGTCGGGCCTGCTCCTTGGCCCGGGCCAGCTCCGCTCGAAGAACTTCAACGGCGGCAGCACCATCTTCAGCCAAAATTTCAGCATCATGCTTATACCACAAAAATGTATGAGGATTGCCCCGAATACATACCTTGCGACTCGTCAAGATGCATATTGATTAAAGCAAGATCACCCTGTACCACATCAAGCTTGCGCTGCAAATCGGCAATTTCCATAGTCCAGGAAGTGGCCAAGGGAGAAGAAGCATGTGTTAAGAGTTGATCAGGTTAGTCCTCAAACGGTCCTTTTTGATCCTCCGTTTTGCTTCCCAGCGGAAGCCAACCCAACTATCAGGGGCAACTACCTATACACAGGCGCATCTTTGCAAATGAAACATAGCTAAAAACATTAGGTTGCAAACCTTGAAGCCCTTCAGTAGGCTCATGAAGGCTTCATTTAATCCGCTCTTCACGGAGGAAATCTTCTCAATCACTGTACCCATCAAGGTACGCTGTTCCCCCGAGACAGATGCTTTCCGCAACATGTCCCACAATATATCGGAGTCTCCGGGTTCCCCGAGGCCGCCCAAAAAGCACAATCATCCTTTGAAGGAATCAGCTCACCTGTCTTCAAAATCGCGGGCGGCTGTGAACCAGACAGGTCGGGGCTTCGGTTATCATCAGCCCCGGAATCCCGGATGGTCGGAGATCCACCTTTGGGCACTGCCTCTTCTGCCCCCCGGTATAAAGGGGCCCTCTGCGATGACACTTCAGAGTCATCCGCCTTATTGGGCAAGGAGGCCAGAGGAGGCGTCTCACTCTCCATCATCTCTGGAAGGAGAGTCCCCGAAGAAGTGGATCGCCCCGAAAAATCCTATGCCAACCTGTAAAAATGCATAAATGTGTTACGTGTATCTTCGGTAACAATAAGGGAGCGGAACGCTATCAAAGTACTCCGGATTCTCTTACGGTTTGGCCGAGGGCTTGCCCCTTGTTGGGGCTGCTCAACGGCATCGCTTTCCAAACCCAAGCCGGTGGACGGTGGCATCTTGCCCTTCTTGGGAGACCGCCCCTCCCCATCTTCGGAGGCGGCCCTTTTCCTCCTGTTCGGAGAAGGGATACTGGGTCCTTTTCCGCCTCTATCTTCGGGCGAGGAAAGGTCGATTTCTCCGGATTCAGTGTCCGACTTACCTCTGGAATCAAGGTCATCTTGGATCTTTTCGCCCTCCCCTGCTGGTTCCTGGTATGGCACCGAGGCCAGCATCCTTGTCAACACAGGAGTAGCTGAGTCCTCGGGAAGGGGAGATGGACACCTAATCAATTCCACCTTCTTAATCCAGCCCTGAGAAAGGATGATACTGTTGGTATCTTGCCACTAGGTATCTGATTATGAAGTATTCGGTAAACGATTACTTACTGGGGTGTCCAGATGGTTGCAGTCAAGGCCGACATCTTCGGTGGTGTCCGGCCATTGCCTTCGTTTCCCGAAGACTAATCTCCACATTCCTTCGTCCGTTGTGCCGAAGAAGTTCTGAAGAGTCCGTGGCCCTTCTGGATTGAACTCCCATAGTAGGAGAGGCCGTCGCTGGCACGACAGGGTCCGGCGAACTAGCATTATATGAACGATGCTGGCTATGTCGATGTCCCTCTCAATGAGGCTTTGGATGCGACTTTGCAGAGTTCGCACATCATTCGTTGATCCCCAATCTAGCCCCTTATTAATCCACGATGCAAGTTGAGTTTGAGGGCTGGGTTGAAATGTGGGCGTGGTCACTCACTTGGAGCTGTGGGGCTCGGTGATATAGAACCACCCCTGCTGCCACAGATCGGAAGATTTGGCGAAGGATCCTTTCAGCCAAACAGTGCTAGCAAGCTTGCTCACTGTAGCACCGCCGTTCTCGGCCTGCTCCCCCTCTACCACTCTACCACTCGGGGCTTTACATCAAAGGTCTTGAGCCACAAGCCGAAGTGCAGAGGAGTTCAGAGGAGGGCTTCGCATGTCACGATAATCGTCGAGATAAGAAGAATAGAGTTCGGGGCCAAATCGTGGAAGTCTAGCCCGTAATAGAACATGAGCCCTCGAATGAAGGGGTTAAGTGCAAACCCCAACCCGCGGAGGAAGTGGGACATGAAAACGACGCTCTGGCCGGATCTGGGGGTGGGAATAACCTGCCCCTCGGCAGGAAGCCGATGATGGATTACAGCGGTCAGGTACCTCGCCGCCCGAAGCTTTGCGATATCTTCCTCCGTAATAGAAGAAGCTACCCACCGGCCTAGACGGCTAAATACGGACATGATTGGGGCTGGTGGTGATCGAAACCTAGGTGTTGGAACTCGGGGTAGCAAGGGTTGAGGAACATGCAAGCGTGGAAGAAAAATACGGGTTTGTACCCCTATTTAAAAGCTGCAAATATCAAATGTCTCCTCTCGAGCCTCAAAAACTTGCTTGTTTCCAAGGAGTTGTACCCAAGGGACGGTTGGGTTACCCACGTGCGGGTCGACAGGAATTCCTTAAAAAGGGAGGCACGATCTCCATTTGGATAAGATTCACCAATAAGGCCACGTCCTGGGACGTGGGGCGACGGGCTGGCTAAAATGGTTCGCAAGCAAAGGCCGGGCAGGCGTGGTGTCATATTACTAAAAATTGGTCGGTGGGTTGAACCCATTAAATATTATATCCTCTATGGTTGTGCATACAAGCCCGGATACAATCATTACATATGAAGATCAACTAGGAGTTCGGAAGGGGGAACCCGCCTTGCAATCCCGAAGACAATCAGCGCACCGGATTCCTCGTCATTGAAGCCAGGTTCAGGGGCTACTGAGGGAGTCCTGGACTAAGGGGTCCTCGGGCGTCCGGATCGTTATCCATGGGCCGGATTGTTGGGCTGTAAAGATATGAAGACCAAAGACTATACATGTGTCCGGATTGGAGTCTCCTTGGCATGGAAGGCAAGCTTGGTCACCGACTATGGAGATTTCTTCTCATGTAACCAACTCTATGTAAACCCTAGATCCCAGCGGTGTCTATATAAACTAGAGGGGTTAGTCCGGAAAGGATATTCATTACCATAGTCATATAGGCTAGGCTTCTAGGGTTTAGCCATCTCGATCTCGTGGTAGATCAACTCATGTAGCACTCATATTCATCAATATCAATCAAGCACGACGTAGGGTATTACGTCCGTAGAGAGGGCCCGAACCTGGGTAAACATCATGTCCCCTGTCTCCTGTTACCATCGATCCTAGACGCACAGTTCGAGACCCCCTACCCGAGATCCTCCGGTTTTGACACTATGGGTTTGAGAACTATGTAGACATGACCGAGACTCGTCTCCGGTCAATAACCAATAGCGGAACCTGGATGCTCATATTGTCTCCTACATATTATACGAAGATCTTTATCGGTCAAACCGCATAACAATATACGTTGTTCCCTTTGTCATCGGTATATTACTTGCCCGAGATTTCATGTCGGTATCTCAATACCTAGTTCAATATCATTATCGTCAAGTTTCTTTACTCATTCCGTAATGCAACATCCCATAAGTAACTCATTAGTCACATTGCTTGCAAGGCTTATAGTGATGTGCATTACCGAGAGGGCCCGGAGATACCTCTCCGATACACAGAGTGACAAATCCTAATCTCGATCTATGCCAACTCAACAAACACCATCGGAGACACCTGTAGATAATCTTTATAGTCACCCAGTTACGTTGTGACGTTTGATAGCACACTAAGTGTTCCTCCGGTATTCGGGAGTTGCATAATCTCATAGTCATAGGAACATGTATAAGTTATGAAGAAAGCAATAGCAACAAACTAAATGATCATCATGCTAAGCTAATGGATGGGTCAAGTCAATCACATCATTCTCTAATGATGTGATCCCGTTAATCAAATGACAATTCATGTCTATGGTTTGGAAATTTAACCATCTTTGATTAACGAGCTAGTCAAGTAGAGGCATACTAGGGACACTCTGTTTATCTATGTATTCACACATGTACTAAGTTTCCGGTTAATATAATTCTAGCATGAATAACAAACATTTATCATGATATAAGGAAATATAAATAACAACTTTATTATTACCTCTAGGGCATATTTCCTTCAGTTTCCCACTTGCACTAGAGTCAATAATCTAGTTCACATCGTCATGTGATTTCACACCAATAGTTCACATCTTTATGTGATTAGTTCACATCTTCATGTGACTAATACCCAAAAGGTTTACTAGTGTCAATAATCTAGTTCACATCGTGATGTGATTAACACCCAAAGAATGATCATGTTTTGCTTGTGAGAGAAGTTTAGTCTACGGGTCTGCAACATTCAGATCCATATGTATTTTGCAAATTTCTATGTCTGCAATACTCTGCACGGAGCTACTCTAGCTAATTACTCCCACTTTCAATATGTATCTAGGACGAGACTTAGAGTCATCTAGATCGGTGTAAAAAGCATGCATCAACATAACTCTTTACGACGAACTCCTTTATCACCTCCATAACCGAGAAATATTTCCTTAGTCCTCTAAGGATAATTTTGACCGTTGTCTAGTGATCTACTCCTAGATCACTATTGTACTCTCTTGCCAAAATCATGCTAAGGTATACGATAGGTCTGGTACATAGCATAGCATACTTTATAGAACCTATGACTGAGGCATAGGGAATGACTTTCATTCTCTTTCTATTTTTTGCCGTGGTCGGGTTTTGAGTCTTTACTCAACTTCACACCTTGCAACACAGGCAAGAACTCTTTCTTTGACTGATCCATTCTGAACTCCTTCAAAATGTTCTCAAGGTATGTACTCGTTGAAAAAAACTTATCAAGCATCTTGATCTATATCTATAGATATTGATGATCAATATGTAAGCAGCTTTACCGAGGTCTTTCTTTGAAAAACTCTTTTCAAACACTCCTTTATGCTTTCCATAAAATTCTACATCATTTTCGATCAACAATATGTCATTGACATATACTTATCAGAAAGGCTGCAGTGCTCCCACTCACTTTCTTGTAAATACAGGCTTCATCGCAAGTCTGTATAAAACTATATGCTTTGATCACACTGTTGGTGTCAAAACCGGCGGATCTCGGGTAGGGAGTCCCGAACTGTGCGTCTCGGATCGATGGTAACAGGAGACGGGGGACACAATGTTTACCCAGGTTTGGGCCCTCTCTATGGAGGTAAAACCCTACATCCTGCTTGATTGATATTGATGAATATGAGTGTTACAAGAGTGGATCTACCACGAGATTGTAATGGCTAAACCCTAGAAGTCTAGCCTATGTGGGTATGGTAATGAGTATATGTGATGTCCTTTCCAGACTACCCCCTTCGGTTTATATAGACACCGGGGGGATCTAGGGTTTACATGGAGTCGGTTACATAAGAAGGAATCTTCGGTCGCTAAGCTTGCCTTCCACGCTAAGTAGAGTCCAATCTAGACACGATGCAGTCTTCGGCCTTCATGTCTTCACAGCCCATCAGTCCGTCCCAAAGGATAATAGGCCAGACGCCTGAGGACCCCTTAGTCCAGGATTCCCTCAGTAGCCCCTGAACCTGGCTTCAATGACGAGGAGTCCGGCGCGTAGATTTGTCTTCGGCATTGCAAGGCGGGTTCCCTCCTTCCGAACTCCAGAATAGTGTCTGGATGCGATGATTGTATTGGGACCTGTCACACACACCATATATAACCGCAGAGAGAATATATATTCTTACACGAGTCTAATCCACTAACAGCTTTTACAACATGACATCGCATTTTTCCGATCGTAATTTCAAACTGTTTTTTGTCTACCGCTCCACGTTGCGAGACGCGGTTGTCATTGGCACGTCTTGTCTAAGCAAAGATCGTGCCCCCTTATTACGGGATTCTCATCAATACGTGTGTGGGTAACCCAACCGTGCCGTTTTGCACAGCTCTCGGGAATAGGCGAGTTCAAGGTGAGTGGGGAGGTGCTCGATATTCACGGTCTTTATAAGGGGATAAGGACATTCTTCCTTTACCCACATCCTTCTTCATCTCTAGTCCCTCCGTCCTTGAGCTCTAGCGCCCAAGCTTTCGGCTTTTCCTCGTTCTAGAAGACATTCCAATCATGTCCGGATCCGGGGCTGGAGGCAAGTGGATGGCCTCCTCCATTAAGGAGAAGAACATCATGGAGCTCCGGGAGGCCGGCTATCTAGCCAAGGAGATTGCTCACCGACTCCCGGAAAAGGGGCAGATTGTCCCTACCCCCGATCCCCACGAGAGGGTTGTGTTTCTCACACACTTCGTCCGTGGGTTGGGATTCCCTCTTCATCCATTTTTCCGTGGATTGATGTTTTACTATGGGTTGGACTTCCACGATCTGGCCCCCAACTTTATCCTCAATATCTCCACATTCATAGTTGTGTGCGAAGCCTTTCTCCGCATCCCACCTCACTTCGGCCTATGGCTGAAGACTTTTAATGTAAAGCCAAAGGTGGTGCGCGGCCAACAGGCCGAGTGCGGAGGTGCCATGGTGGGCAGGATGCCCAATACCACCTGGCTCGAAGGCTCCTTCGTAGAGACGGTAAAGGGATGGCAATCGGGGTGGTTCTATATCACCGAGCCGCACGACGCCAACTGGGTGGCGGCTCCCAAGTTTTGATCCAGAGTCCCGATGCGGCTTACCTCCTGTCAAGAGAAGGGCCTGACCTGGGGATCTTCGGAAGAGATCACGGGGTTCCAAACATGCCTCCAGAATATGATAACCCAGAAGATCAAGCTAGTTGATGTGATCTAGGTCATGCTTGTACGCCGGATCCTTCCATGTCAGCGCCAGACCTGTATTTGTGGGAGTTCAATCCGGCCGAGCACCAGACGCTCCTAAGGCTCTTCGGCACGAAGATATCTGGAAGGTGCTCTTCAAGGGAAGCGAGACGTCGCCACCCTTGACCAAAGATCGCGGGCTCAACTTTAAGTGTCAGGCCAATTCGGTAAGCCATCAAGGTGTAGTCTTTAAGGATACATTTCGAGGGAGGATACTAAGCCTTCTTGTCAATTTCTTTTTCAGGCCTAGGTCAATCTAGCAGGACGGATTAATAGTCCGGCTCCGCTGCCCGAAGATGAAGAAACCCCACTCCTTACCAAGATGCTATTTCCGGTGCCTTACGACGTGCCGGAGAAGAAGATCCAAACCACAGTCAAGGGGACCAAGCATGGGGTTCGCCGAAGGAGCACCTTGGTCTTCTCGTCTGACGACGAGACAGACCCCTCAGCCGCCAAAGACGACAACGAGGAGGAAGGCGACTCCCCCCTGAGAGTGGAAGGGAGAAAAGGGAGCCCTCCCGAGTTTGGAGGTGATACGTCCATTTTGCATCATGCTTTTATATCGATATTTATTGCATTATGGGCTGTTATTACACATTATGTCACAATACTTATGCCTACTCTCTCTTATTTTACAAGGTTTACATAAAGAGGGAGAATGCCGGCAGCTGGGATTCTGGGCTGGAAAAGGAGCAAATATTAGAGACCTATTCCGCGCAGCTCCAAAAGTCCTCAAACTTCACGGAAGTCATTTTCAGAATATATAAAAAATACTGAGCGCAAGAAGTTCCAGAGGGGGGCCACACCCTGCCCACGAGGGTGGGGGGCGCGCCCTACCCCCCTGGGCGCGCCCCCTACCTCGTGGGCCCCCTGGTGGCCCTCTGATGTCCATCTTCTGCTATATGGAGTCTTTCGATGAGGAAAAAATCATAAGCCAGCTTTCCGGACGAGACTCCACCGCCACGAGGCGGAACCTTGGCGGAATCAATCTACGGCTCCGGCGGAGCTGTTCTGCCGGGGAAACTTCCCTCCGGGGGGGAAATCATCGCCATCGTCATCACCAACGATCCTCTCATCGGGAGGGGGTCAATCTCCATCAACATCTTCACCAGCACCATCTCCTCTCAAACCCTAGTTCATCTCTTGTATCCAATTCTTGTCTCCAAGTCTGGGATTGGTACCTGTGGGTTGCTAGTATGTTGATTACTCCTTGTAGTTGATGCTAGTTGGTTTATTTGGTGGAAGATCATATGTTCAGATCCTATATGCATATTAATACCCCTCTGGTTATGAACATGAATATGCTTTGTGAGTAGTTACGTTTGTTCCTGAGGACATGGGAGAAGTCTTGCTATTAGTAGTCATGTGAATTTGGTATTCGTTCGATATTTTGATGAGATGTATGTTGTCTCTCCTCTAGTGGTATTATGTGAACGTAGACAACATGACACTTCACCATTATTTGGGCCTAGAGGAAGGCATTGGGAAGTAATAAGTAGATGATGGGTTGCTAGAGTGACAGAAGCTTAAACCCTAGTTTATGTGTTGCTTCGTAAGGGGCTGATTTGGATCCACATGTTTCATGCTATGGTTAGGTTTACCTTAATACTTTTGTTGTAGTTGCGGATGCTTGCAATAAGGTTAATCATAAGTGGGATACTTGTCCAAGTAAGGGCAGTACCCAAGCACCGGTCCACCCGCATATCAAATTATCAAAGTACCGAACGCGAATCATATGATCGTGATGAAACCTAGCTTGACGATAATTCCCATGTGTCCTCAGGAGCGCTTTTCTTTATATAAGAGTTTGTCCAGGCTTGTCCTTTGCTACCAAAAGGATTGGGCCACCTTGCTGCACTTTATTTACTTTTGTTACTTGTTTCTCTTTACAAATTATCTTATCACAAAACTATGTGTTACCTATAATTTCAGTGCTTGCAGAGAATACCTTGCTGAAAACCACTTATCATTTCCTTCTGCTCCTCGTTGGGTTCGACACTCTTACTTATCGAAAGGACTACGATAGATCCCCTATACTTGTGGGTCATCAAGACTCTTTTCTGGCTCCGTCGCCGGGGAGTGAAGCGCCTTTGGTAGGTGGAATTTGGTAAGGAAAAATTTATATAGTGTGCTGAAATTTACTATCACTTGTTACTATGGAAAGTAATCCTCTAAGGGGCTTGTTCGGGGTATCTTCACCCCGACCAGAAGAGCAAAGAGTTGCTCCTGAACCTACTAAACCTACTGAAAATGAAAATGTCTACTTTGAGATTCCTTCGGGTATGATAGAAAAACTGCTAGCTAATCCTTTTGCAGGAGACGGAACAATGCATCCTGATGAGCACCTAATATATGTGGATGAAGTTTGTGGATTATTTAAGCTTGCAGGTGTGCCCGATGATGTTATTAAGAAGAAGGTCTTCCTTTTATCTTTGAAGGGAGATGCATTGACATGGTATATATAGGCTATGTGATGATATGGGATCATGGAACTACAAACGATTGAAATTGGAATTTCATCAGAAGTTTTATCCTATGCATCTTGTTCATCGTGATCGCAATTATATATATAATTTTTGGCCTCGCAAAGGAGAAAGCATCGCTCAAGCTTGGGGAGGCTTAAATAAATGTTATATTCATGCCCCAATCATGAGCTTCCAAGAGAAATAATTATTCAAAATTTATATGTTCGGCTTTCTGATAACAACCGCACCATGCTCGACACTTCTTGTGCTGGCTCTTTTATGATGAAGACTATTGAATTCAAATGGGATTTATTGGAAAGAATTAAACGCAACTCTGAGGATTGGGTTCTCGACGAAGGTAAGGAGTTAGGTATGACATGTAAGTTTGATTGTGTTAAATCTTTTATGGATACCGATGTTTTCCGTAAATTTAGCACTAAATATGGACTTGACTCTGAAATAGTAGCTTCTTTCTGTGAATCTTTTGCTACTCATGTTGATCTCCCTAGGGAGAAGTGGTTTAAATATCATCCTCCCATAGAAGTAAAACTAGCTGCACCTATTAAAGTTGAAGAAAAGACTGTCACTTATAATGATCCTATTGTTCCTACTACTTATGTTGAGAAACCACCTTTTCCTGTTAGGATAAAAGATCATGCTAAAGCTTCAACTGTGGTTCGTAAAAGCAATATTAGAACCTATACACCTCCTGAGCAAATTAAAGTTGAACCTAATATTGCTATTGTTAAAGATCTCTTGTCTGATAATATTGATGGGCATGTTATTCATATCTGTGGTGAGACTGCTAGAATTGCTAAACCTTGTGCTAAATATAAACATAGACCCGTGGTAGGCATGCCTGTTATTTCTGTTAAAATAGGAGATCATTGTTATCATGGCTTATGCAATATGGGCGCCAGTGCCAGTGTTATACCTCATGACTTATACAAAGAAATTATGCATGATATTGCACCTGCTGAGATAGAAGATATTGATGTTAAAATTAAACTTGCCAATAGAGATACTATTTCACCAATTGGGATTGTTAGAGATGTTGAAGTCTTGTGTGGGAAAACTAAATATCCTGCTGATTTTCTTGTTCTTGGTTCCCCACAAGATAGCTTTTGTCCCATAATATTTGGTAGACCCTTCTTGAACACAGTTAATGCTAAGATAGATCGCGAAAAAGATGTTGTTACTATAGGTTTAGGTGATATGTCTCATGATTTTAATTTCTCTAAATTTCGTAGACAACACCGTGACGAGGAATTGCCTAGTAAAGATGAAATTATTGGTCTTGCTTCTATTGCCGTGCCTCCTAGTGATCCTTTAGAACAGTATTTGCTAGATCATGAAAATGATATGTTTATGAATGAAAGAAGGGAAATAGATGAAGTATTCTTTAAACAGGAACCCATCCTGAAACACAATTTTCCCGTTGAAATCCTAGGGGATCCTCCTCCACCCTAGGGTGATCCCATGTTTGAGCTCAAACCATTACCTGATACTCTTAAATATTCTTATCTTGATGACAAAAAGATATATCCTATTATTATTAATGCTAACCTTTCAGAGCATGAAGAAGAGAGATTATTGAAAACTCTTAAGAAGCACCGTGCTGCTATTGGATATAATCTCGATGATCTTAAGGGCATTAGTCCCACACTATGTCAGCACAAAATAAATTTGGAGAAAGATGCCAAACCAGTTTGTGATCACCAACGATGGCTGAATCCTAAGATGAAAGAAGTGGTAAGAAAGGAAATACTAAAGCTCCTTAAGGCAGGTATAATTTATCCCGTTGCTTATAGTCAGTGGGTAAGTCCTGTCCATTGTGTCCCTAAAAAGGGAGGTATTACTGTCGTTCCTAATGATAAAGATGAATTGATTCTGCAAAGAATTATTATAGGTTATAGGATGGTAATTGATTTCCGCAAATTAAATAAGGCCTCTAAAAAGATCATTACCCCTTACCTTTTATTGATCAAATTCTAGAAAGATTATCCAAACATACACATTTTTGCTTTCTAGATGGTAATTCTAGTTTCTCTCAAATACCTGTGTCAGCTGATGATCAATCTAAGACCACTTTTACATGCCCGTTCGGTACTTTTGCTTATAGACGTATGCCTTTTGGTTTATGTAATGCACCTGCTACCTTCCAAAGATGCATGATGGCTATATTCTCTGACTTTTGTGAAAAGATTTGTGAGGTTTTCATGGATGATTTCTCCGTCTATGGATCCTCTTTTGATGATTTCTTAAGCAACCTTGATCGAGTTTTGCAGAGATGTGAAGAAACTAACCTTGTCTTGAATTGGGAGAAATACCAATTTATGGTTAATGATGGTATTGTCTTGGCGCATAAAGTTTCTGAAAGGCATTGAAGTTGATAAAGCTAAGGTTGATGCTATTGAAAAGATGCCATGTCCCAAGGACATCAAAGGTATAAGAAGTTTGCTTGGTCACGCCAGTTTTTATAGGAGGTTCATTAAGGACTTCTCAAAAATTTCTCGGCCTCTGACTAATTTATTACAAAAAGATATACCATTTGTTTTGATGATGATTGCGTAGAAGCATTTGAAATACTTAAGAAAGCATTGATCTCTGCACCTGTTGTTCAGCCACCTGATTGGAATTTACCCTTTGAAATTATGTGTGATGCTTGTGATTATGCTGTAGGTGCTGTTCTAGGGAAAAGAGTTGATAAGAAATTAAATATTATTCAATATGCTAGTAAAACTCTAGACAATGCTCAGAGAAATTGCTACTACTGAAAAAGAAATCTTAGCAGTTGTATTTGCTTGTGATAAGTTCAGGCCTTATATTGTTGATTCTAAAGTTACTATTCACACAGATCACGCTGCTATTAAATATCTCATGGAAAAGAAAGATGCTAAACCTAGACTTATTAGATGGGTTCTCTTGCTACAAGAATTTGATTTGCTTATTATTGATAGAAAGGGAGCTGAGAACCCCGTTGCAGAGAATTTGTCTAGGCTAGAGAATGTTCTTGATGACCCACTACCTATTGATGATAGCTTTCCTGATGAACAATTAAATGTCATAAATGCTTCTTGTACTGCTCCATGGTATGCTGATTATGCTAATTATATTGTTGCTAAATTTATACCACCTAGTTTCACATACCAGCAAAAGAAAAGGTTGTTCTATGATTTGAGACATTACTTTTGGGATGACCCACATCTTTATAAATAAGAAGTAGAAGGTGTTATTAGACGTTGTGTACCTGAGCATGAACAGGAATAGATCCTACGCAAGTGTCACTCTGAAGCTTATGGAGGACACCACGCTGGAGATAGAACTACACATAAGGTATTGTTTGTTGTATCTTGTGATGAATGTCAAAGAATTGGTAATATTAGTAGACGTCAAGAAATGCCTATGAATTATTCACTTGTTATTGAACCATTTGATGTCTGGGGCTTTGATTATATGGGACCTTTTCCTGCCTCCAATGGATATACACATATTTTAGTTGTTGTTGATTACATTACAAAGTGGGTAGAAGCTATTCCAACTAGTAGTGTTGATCATAACACCTCTATTAACACTACAAGAAATATGTCAACTTGTGACCTTGACTATTGGCCACTTAAAGGTCACTGTTTTTCATTTGTGACCAAAAACAGAAGGTCAAAAGCTGGCGGTCGTAAACTGAAATTAACGATCTTCTCTGTGAGAAGGTCATGGAATTCCACGACCAAAACAAAAGATCGTTGATTCTATGACCTTTTATTTTGGTCGCTAGCTCTCTACCCACGCCACGTTGGATCCGACGTGACAATCTGACGTGGCAAAATTGTGATCAATTGAAAAGGTCATTAATAAGATTCATCCCGGTCCGATTAGGTGTCTATATGGGCCGAGCCCAACAATTCAGCCCATTTAGTTTTTTTTCCTTGTTAATTCTGGTCGGCTTCATGGGCCATGCCCTACAATTCGGACTTTTAATTTTCTGGGCCATGGCCCTTTTGTAAACCATTTCATTACGCCTTTTTGTCCAGGTTTTACAGAAATGCACAATGTTCCGGTCCACTATTATTTGGGCTGTAGCCTTTTTAGAGCCCATATATTATTTGGTCCAATAGAAAATTTGGTCTTTTATTCACTGATTTTCAGTTTACACATTTGAACAAGAAACACTTAATAATTCTCTCAATTAAATGATTAAATTCAGAAATCATTCATCCAAAGATACACAATAGCACATACAAGTCTGCACGTCCAACATCAACTAAAACAAGTAAAAACAGATACACAAGCACATACAAGTGTGCTTACAAGCAAAAACAGATACACAAGCACCAAAACATGGTGCAACATCAACTAAAGTTGTGGTGCGCATCTCCATGCCTCTTCTGATCTTCCATCATAGCAGCACCAACCTGAACGACATTAGATCACCAAAAAGAAACATTATTAAATGTTTAGAAACAAGGCCATCAACATGAGGCGGTAATCCAACTTAACACTTTGTCAACATATTTTACATATTCAAATAACTAAGCTTATACTGTATAAGTTTATGATCCACATGCAATGTGAAATTGAATTGCCAAATATACTGTTTGAGCAATCACAGGCTCATAGAGAAGGTATAGCTACAAAAGTACAATATGACCAGCTAATATATTGCAGAGAAGGTTTTTGTGCATCAGCACTGAATCAAAGAACATATTCTCAATAATTTAGACATATGTTTCAAGTTGTTGCAACATCAACTTGAGGCTGCTTGTCTATCCTCATTCTTCTAGTTGATGATCATTTATAAATTTGTAGTGAACATATCCTAGGCCTAAGACATACAAGATACATCCTTCGCACACAAAAAAGATATACGAGATACAACATGTTCCTATTTGTAAAGCCTACCAAGAACATAGAGACATAGCAAGGGAGGAGCACCTATGTCAAGAGAAATCACACATGGCCTGAACCCTGGGCATCATTTTAACTTACAAATTGCATCACCAAATAAAACTACCAGGTTAGTGACAACCTTAAAATGGAATCAGGCAGTCTTCTGTTTTGAGCCACTTGTAAGATCAATACCAGTTTTCTTTAACTTGGATGTGAAAGCAAAAAACTTGCCAGAATTAGCAAGGATTCCTCTGCCTAACTAGATTTCAGCACGAGCCAAGCAGGGCACCTTATGCTCTGAACCTAGCACGACATTTTTTGTTTATTTGTTTTTAGAAAATGGATGAGATTTATTATTCTTGGCTTCCTCTGCAAGTAGCCAGGCTAGTGGGGTGGCCCAAAAGATTCATGGATTTAAGGATAAACACCATGGCTGCACAATATTGATATATTGATCGCACACTATGAATCTAGTCAGAAAAAAGGCAAAGCCTAAGTCACATGAAACACATGTTGCATGCGTGCGTGTGGAAACTTCAGTACATCCCACAATGAACATCAACATCAGGGCTCCTTTGATTCAAAGGAATTTTATAGGAATTCTGGAGGATTAAAATCCTTAGGATTTTTTCCTATGTTGGTCCTTTGATTCATAGGATTGAATCTCATGGGATATTTTCCTATGGAATCTTTTGTACTACATTTTATAGGAAATCTAACATCCAGTCCAACCTCCTTTTACAATTCCTCTGTTTTTCCCATGCCATCAAACACTCATTCCTAATTCTATTGGATTCAAGTGAGCATGCCACTCCAACCCTATACTTTTCCTATCCCTACGTTTTTAAAATCCTACGAAACAAAGAGGCCCTCAGAATAGTTCAGAAGGTGGCAAGTATTGGCCGTACCTACGATGAGCATGAGTATGTTGACGTCCATGGTGCACCACCGAAGCACGGCGACGCTCCTGAGCATGATCGGCGGCAGGCCGGGGGCCGCCCCCACCACGGCGAACCACTTGGGCGGCCTCCAGAAGTGCTCGAAGAGTGAGACCACCAGAAGCATCCCGCACATGAGCATGTAGGGGCTGCGCCATTTGTTGGACACCTTGCTCTGGCCGGTGCCATCGTACGCCCTCACGGATGCCTCCAGCCTCGCCCCATTCAGCTCCCTAACTACACAAAAAAATGATACACTTCAGAACTTACAGTTTCAGAGAATATACTGAATAAATAATGGTTATGTAAGTATAGTAATTATGAAATCCGTAATTCCATACTGTAAGAATAATCAGGGAAAAATTGTGAACGAGCAGATTTGCCAAAAAAATTCTGTACTAAAAATCAGTATAAAAACCAAGGTCAAGACAACATGGCGGACTCCACTCTCGCGGGGAAAAGCAATGATGCTACAGAAGCAGTTCTTGAACTTAATCCCTACTACGTGCGCAAAGTAACTGGAGAGAGATTGTCTGCACAATACCATCTGAGCTTCTGAACCATAGAACAGCAGACTAAATGCCACTGAAAGAATATCAGTGACTTGAAAAGTAATACAGCGGACGGAGTTAACATATGCTATTTGCAAATTGGAAAGAGATTGATTATAGAATATACGAGCTTCATAGGGAAGTAACGGCAGTTAGAAAGATGGAACTTGCACAAAAGTGCAAGAGCTGGCCTAGAAAATGCAGCATATCCTTTCAAAACTATGCAACCTTAAGTCACTGCACTGCAAAACTTCAATTGCACAAAATTGCAAGAGTAATTTCACTAAGAGAATCCCAGACTATGCAGTCCTAAGCAATTACACTACAAAACTTTGTCGGCAAGTGGCTCAGGCTATGAAAAGAAACCCCTCAAGCAGGTCAACAAAATGAGTGCATCACATTTCTAAGAGAACGTAGGAGATGGCAAGTCACATGAATTATCAAGGCTGTATACAGGTTCCGCGGAATTAGCAGGTCACATGAATAACTATTTGTTCCGTTCTTAGCGATTACGGATAAGTGGAATCTGAGGCAAACACTTAACCTACCAAATCTACTACTGCATTCCATCAAAACTGGAGACAGAAGCCAACAAGTAGCACAATTTCACTCCATCTCACAATTGTGTAACCAACAGATCATACGAATGAAGGACTCGTTCAAACAAGACCTGGTAAGGAACAGATCGAACACAAAGATGATGCTGGACATGCTACGAATTGTTTACCTATTTTGGGTGTTCGTGTTGTGCCAACAGAGTGGGGATCCTCTGCTGCAGACTGGTGGCGGGCGATGGGCATCCTCTGCTGCAGACTGGGCGACGGGCAGATGATGAGGAGACACCTCGGGCTATGTATCATGGGGCAGCATGCACCGTTGATGGTGGGAGAGGCGGCCGCCCGAGAAAATCAACGGGAAGGGATTAGAGGTCACGGATGTGCGAAGCAAATCGATGGTAGAATGTCTCAACTGCAGTAGGAGACGAACCTGATTTGGCCGGCGGGGACCGCTGCATGTTCTCGCCATTGTGGAGCCGGCCGCCATCGCACCCACACGGGCTGGATCCGCCCGCCGCATCGTGGTCAGAGTGGAGTTGGCGAGGTCATGGCCAGAGACGGAGGTTGGCCGCGCTGGGGTTTCAGGCACGAGTTAGGAGGGAGGGATTACTGCAAGATCTGGTCACGAGAAGAGCAGCTCGAGTCGATCTAGGGGCAGCTGGAGCTGAGGTTGGGGGAGAGTAGGAGGTCGCCGCTCGCCGGTGGGGTTGGAGCATAGGAGTTCGCTAGTGAATCCTTGCTGCATCCAGCAAGGGTCTGGGCGTGGGTCAGCAATGAGGTTCGTCGACGGTGGGGGTAGGCGGCGGTGGGGTAGGCGACGATGGAGAAGGGAGCTGGCGGGCAGGAAGGGGACGGGATTGAGAGGAGCTAGGGTTTGCACGAGTGAGGAAGGGAGGGGATCGGGGAGCGAGGGAAAGAAAGGAGGTGGGGGGTGGATGGAAATTGACCCGGAGGACATAGCTAGGGTTTTGGGGTTGGTGTAGATGGGTCGAGGACAGCCGTTGGATCCCCGAGCATCCGACGGTGTTGGATGCATGATCCGCGTGATATGTCCACGAACCAATCAGAATGAAGTACGATGTTACGACCATCTAAATTGGTCGTAGTTGACTTAAAATAATGTGTTAAAATCATTTAAGCTACTTTATGATCTGAGAAATTCTAAAAAAATGGAAAACCTTCTCATTGTGTCACCAAAATGTGAACAAGTTTTCAGAAAAGATAACAACATGGAATAAGATAAATATCTTTAAAAGGTGTCGTTGGAAATGAGTTTTTTGCAAAAAAACATTTTCCCTTTTTTGAGTGCCCAAGATGAGTTTTTTTGTGAAGGACCTACCATATATTTGTTGCAAAATTGGACAAAATCAATTTTCTAAAATACTAAGCCATATTTAATTGATAATTGACCAAATAGTTGGGTGTCAAAATTGGACCAAAATAGTTGGGTGTCTAAAATGCTAAGCCATATTTAATTCATAATTGTAGAATTGAGTTTTTTGTGTGAAGGACCTACCATATATTTGTTGCAAAATTGGACCAAATCAATTTTCTAAAATACCAGGTCACATTTAGTGCACAATTGACCAAATAGTTGCATGTCAAAAGCCTTGATCCACCTCTGGTGAAAAAGACAAATTCCCGCCGATTCAGCAGGAAGCGGGTCAAATTTGAACTGCAGATGCCTCATAGTTCACTCTTTATTTTTTCAAAAAATCATTTCTTGGTACATAAGTATCTATTTAATCAGAGAAGTAGGTCAAGTTTATTATTTTTCCAAGATTCAACCACCAGCTAGGAACGGTCAAGCCCACCGTTTTGATTGAAATTCGAAACGGGCATAAAAAATTCAAAAAATTGGAAAACCTTCGCATTGTGTCATTATATGTGACCAAGTTTCCAGGAAAAATAACAAACTTGTAATTCGGCAATTATTTTAAAAAGTGTTCTCAGAAATGAGCTATCATGCGTGAAGATTCATGGCTTTCAAGCCCAATGATCAATCTTATGGCCACATTCATGGCATAGTTTGTTAAAATGATCTCATATTGTGCACAAGGGTGCATATTGGAATTCCAAACAATGTTGCCTAAGGGACTTCTTATTTTCTTTGCACGGAAAATCCATTTTCCATTTTCCGAGTGCCCGAATTGAGTTCTTTTTGTGAAGGACCAACCATATATTCGTTGCAAAATTGGACCAAATCATTTTTCTAAAATACTAGGCCATATTTGATTCACAATTTACCAAATGGTTGGGTGTCAAATGCCTTGATCCACCTCTGGTGAAAAAGACAAATTCCCAGCCGATTCAGGAGGAAGCGGGTCAAATTTGAACTGCAGTTGCCACATAGTTTGCTGTTTATTTTTTCAAAAAATCATTTCTAGATACATAAGTATCTATTTAATCACAGAAACATCAAAAGTTTTCCAAGATTCAACCACTAGCTAGGAACGGTCAAACCTGCCGTTTTCATCACATTTCGAAACGGGCATAAAAAATTCAAAAAAAATCAAAAAATTGGGAAACCTTCGCATTGTGTCATTATATGTGACCAAGTTTCCATGAAAAATAACAAACTTGTAATACATCAATTATTTTAAAAAGTGTTCTCAGAAATGAGCTATCATGCGTGAAGATTCATGGTTTTCAAGCCAAATGATCAATCTTATGGCCACATTCATGGCATAGTTTGTTCAAATGATCTCATATTGTGCACAAGGGTGCATATTGGAATTCCAAACAATGTTGCCTAAGGGACTTTTATTTTCTTTGCACGGAAAATTCATTTTCCATTTTCCGAGTGCCCGAATTGAGTTCTTTTTGTGAAGGACCTACCATATATTTGTTGCAAAATTGGACCAAATCATTTTTCTAAAATGCTAGGCCATATTTGATTCACAATTGACCAAATGGTTGGGTGTCAAAAGCATTGATCCACCTCTGGTGAAAAAGACAAATTCCCGCCGATTCAGTAGGAAGCGGGTCAAATTTGAACTGGAGCTGCCTCATAGTTTGCTCTTTATTTTTTTCAAAAAATCATTTCTATATACATACGTATCTATTTAATCGGAGAAACATCAAAAGTTTTCCAAGATTCAACCACTAGCTAGGAACGGTCAAACCCGCCGTTTTCATCGCATTTCGAAACGGGCATAAAAAATTCAAAAAAATCAAAAAAATTGGGAAACCTTTGCATTGTGTCATTATATGTGACCAAGTTTCCAGGAAAAATAACAAACTTGTAATACGGAAATTATTTTAAAAAAGTGTTCTCAGAAATGAGCTATCATGCGTGAAGATTCAGGGCTTTCAAGCCAAATGATCAAACTTATGGCCACATTCATCGCATAGTTTGTTCAAATGATCTCATATTGTGCAAAAGGGTGCATCTTGGAATTCCAAACAATGTTGCCTAAGGGAGTTTTCATTTTCTTTGCACGGAAAATTCATTTTCCATTTTCCGAGTGCCCGAATTAAGTTTTTTGTGTGAAGGACCTACCATATATTTGTTGCAAAATTGGACCAAATCAATTTTCTAAAATACTAGGTCATATTTAGTGCACAATTGACCAAATAGTTGGGTGTCAAAAGCCTTGATCCACCTCTGGTGAAAAAGACAAATTCTCGCCGATTCAGGAGGAAGCAGGTCATGCGTGAAGATTCATGGCTTTCAAGCCAAATGATCAATCTTATGGCCACATTCATGGCATAGTTTGTTCAAATGATCTCATATTGTGCACAAGGGTGCATCTTGGAATTCCAAACAATGTTGACTAAGGGAGTTTTCATTTTCTTTGCATGGAAAATTTATTTTCCATTTTTGAATGCCCAAAATGAGTTTTTTGTGAAGGAGCTACCATATATTTGTTGCAAAATTGGACCAAATCATTTTTATAAAATATTAGGCTGGTGTCAGAAGTTTTGATCCACCACTTGTGAAAAAGACAAATTTCTGCTGATTCAGTAGGAAGCAGGTCAATTTTGAACTGCATCTACCTTATCATTTGCTCTTTATTTTTTTCCAACAATCATTTCTAGTTACATAAGTATCTATTTAATCGTAAATACATGGTTTGGCGGTGATACGTCGAGGTTTGGATGTGGCCAGGGCCCCAACTCCAAAGCGCGTAAACTCGCATGCCCGCCGCGTGGATACCGCGTGACCTTGGCGTTGACATGCGTTCTAGGAGGCCTAGGCATGTCTAGTGGGTTGGGCACTCCCCAGGTAGGTGCTAGGAAGAAAATTACAACAGAAGAATCTCACAAGGAGACTGACCTATGCTCAAAGATGAATTAGCAGCCAAGTGATTGATTAGCGGTACGGGAAATGCACATGGCCAATGGGCGTGAGTTTTGGCTGAGGATGATAATATACTAAGGAGAATGTCTTCACAAATTTTTAGCTCAAAAGGAGGATCCTAGGTGGTACTTGCTTTGCAAAGTACCACGCTGGACAAAAATATGAATGTTGAAGCTGGGCTCAAAATAATGAATGGATTGAGCTGAAATTTGGTGGAGGATGGTTATTTCGGCATAGGAAAGCATTGTAGAAAATTGATACCATTTGGACATGCCAAAGTTGTACTTCCTTCACAATGCTCTTCTATGGACAGAAACTTGGGAAAACTAGTGAGAGAGATTGGATGAAGGAAATGAGCGCAAAATTGGTGTAGGTAAGTTACATAGGTATGGTCATGCGCTGGTAAATTTTCAGATCATTTGGGTAAGCCTAGCTAGTACTTACTTCACAAAGCTTCTCTCAAGGTAGAAACTTTGGAAATTTCCTGAGAAAGATTTACTAGGAAAATTGAGCTGAATATTATCATGTGGCAATGATTTGGGTATGGAAGAGTGCCCAAAAAGTTTGAGGGTAATAGGAGGGGTCTAGATAACACTTGCTTTGCAACATGCCAATTTAGCCATAAAATATAAATTGAACCTGGGCTCACATAGATGATTTGACTGAGCTGCAATTTGGAGGATGGTGATAATTTGGGCATATGAAGGAACTATATAAATTTCATGTCATTTCGATATATAAAAAAGGTACTTCCTTCACAATGCTTCTAGGTGGACAAAAACTTTGGAAATTTGCCGAGGAAGATTTGCTAGCCAAATGGAGCTGAATTTTGTCATGCGGTAATTATTTGGATAGGAAAGAGTGCCCAAAAATTCCAAGGGAAATCAAGAATATATAAATAGCACTTCCTTCATAAAGTGCTGTTGTGAACAGAATAGGAAAATGAATATTGTTGAATTAGTTTTGAACTAGGCAAGGAAGGATTTTTACATATTTGATGAAGATATGACTCAAAGAATTTATGAGATTTTTTTGGGAATTTTGGGAATGACAGAAATATAGGTTGCTTCACAACCTAGGGCAAAAATTGACACATGGACATGACACATAGGCAAAACTGATGAGGTGGCGCCAAGTCATACCAATCCACCACAATTTACAAGTTTATGACCATCTATATTGGTCATGATCAGCTAGAAATAAGGCACCGGACTGTACCGGGATGTGCAATGAATCAAGAGTGACAAGTATGAAAAAATTATGAACGGTGGCTTTGCCACAAATACTATGTCAACTACATGATCATGCTAAGCAATATGACAATGATGGAGCGTGTCATAATAACGGAACGGTGGAAAGTTGTATGGCAATATATCTCTGAATGGCTATGGAAATGCCATAATAGGTAGGTATGGTGGCTGTTTTGAGGAAGGTATATGGTGGGTTTATGGTACCGGCGAAATTTGCGTGGTACTAGAGAGGCTAGCAATGGTGGAAGGGTGAGAGTGCGTATAATCCATGGACTCAACATTAGTCATAAAGAACTCATATACTTATTGCAAAAATCTATTAGTTATCGAAACAAAGTACTACGCACATGCTTCTAGGGGGGTAGATTGGTAGGAAAAGACCATCGCTCGTCCCCGACCGCCACTCATAAGGAAGGCAATCAATAAATAAATCATGCTCCGACTTCATCATATAACGGTTCACCATACGTGCATGCTACGGGAATCACAAACTTCAACACAAGTATTTCTCAAATTCATAACCACTCAACTAGCATGACTCTAATATTACCATCTCCATATCTCAAAACTATTATCAAGTATCTAACTTCTCCTAGTATTCAACACACTCATAAAAGAATTTTATTATTCTTGAATACCTAGCGTATTAGTATTTTAGACAAATTACCATGCTATTGAAGACTCTCAAAATAATATAAGTGAAGCATGAGAGTTCATCTATTTCTTCAAAATAAAACTACCACCATGCTCTAAAAGGTATAAGTGAAGCACTAGAGCAAATGACAAACTACTCCAAAAGATATAAGTGAAGATCAATGAGTAGTTGAATAATTATGCAACTATGTGAAGACTCTCTAACATTTAATAATTTCGGATCTTGGTATTTTATTCAAACAGCAAGCAAAGCAAAATAAAATTACATGACGCTCCAAGAAAAACACATATCATGTGGTGAATAAAAATATAGCTCCAAGTAAAGTTACCGATGAACGAAGACGAAAGAGGGGATGCCTTCCGGGGCATCCCCAAGCTTAGGCTCTTGGCTATACTTGAATATTACCTTGGGGTGCCTTGGGCATCCCCAAGATTAGGCTCTTTCCACTCCTTATTCCATAGTCCATCGAATCCTTACCCAAAACTTGAAAACTTCACAACACAAAACTTAACAGAAAACTCGTAAGCTCCGTTAGTATAAGAAAATAAATCACCACTTCAAGGTACTGTAATGAACTCATTCTTTATTTATATTGGTGTTAAATCTACTGTATTCCAACTTCTCTATGGTTTATAAACTATTTTACTAGCCATGGATTCATCAAAATAAGTAAACAACACATGAAAAACAGAATCTGTCAAAAACATAACAGTCTGTAGTAATCTGGATCAAACGTATACTTCTGGAACTCATAAAATTCTCAAATAAATTGACGGACCTGAGGAATTTATCTATTAATCATCTTCAAAAATAATTAAATAAATAGCACTCTCCAAATAAAAATGGCAGCAATTCTCGTGAGTGCTAAAGTTTCTGTTTTTTACAGCATGATCAACAAGACTTTCCCAAAGTCTTCCCAAAGGATCTACTTGGCACAAACACTAATTAAAAGCATAAAACCACATATAAACAGAGGCTAGATGAATTATTTATTACTAAACAGGAACAAAATACAAGGAACAAAAATAAAGTTGGGTTGCCTCCCAACAAGTGCTATCGTTTAACGCCCCAAGCTAGGCATGATGATTTCAATGATGCTCACATAAAGGATAAGAATTGAAACATAAAAAGAGCATCATGAAGAATATTACTAGCACATTTAAGTCTAACCCACTTCCTATGCATAGGGATTTGGTGAGCAAACAACTTATGGGAACAATAATCAACTAGCATAGGAAGGCAAAACAAGCATAACTTCAAGATTTTAAGCACATAGAGAGGAAATTTGATATTATTGCAATTCCTACAAGCATATATTCCTCCCTCATAATAATTTTCAGTAGCATCATGAATGAATTCAACAATATAACCAGCACCTAAATCATTCTTTTCATGATCTACAAGCATAGAAAATTTATTACTCTCCACATAAGCAAAATTCTTCTCATTCGGGATAGTGGGAGTATCATAAGAGACTTGGATACTATAAATTGTTTCCACATTAAAAGAGTAATGTTCAGAAAAGGGGTAACTATAATCATGAAAAGTTATATAAATATAATCCTCACTACTTTTTATAGCATATGTATCATCACAATAATTATCATAAGTAGGAGGTATGTTATTATCATTATGAATTTGCATATGAAAACTTGGGAGACTAAAAATATAATCTTTATTAAGCGTAGCATCCCCAAGCTTGGGACAAACATTAATGGCAGCAAATATATTCTCAAAAACATCATCTTCATCAAACATAGCATCCCCAAGCTTGGGCCTTTTCATATCATAAGCATAATCACTCTCATCATTAATAGTATGGATAGCACCAATAGTATAGCAATTATTATATTCTTCCAAGCAAGTGCCAAAAAGATTTTCAAGATCATAAGAAGTATCATTATCTTCCCAATCATAATCATCACAAAAGCAATAGGCATAATGAGATCATCATCAAGTGTATCATCTTCATTTTCATGAGGCACAACAATAATAGGTGCAACTTTATTTGGGAGAGATACCTTTTTTACCTCTCTTCCTTTTTCTTTTCTTCTTCTTCACATCATGTGTGAGTTCAATCCTCTTTTTGGAGCTCCTTGTTAATGAGATTGGTTGAATAAAAGGCTCCTCCTCGTTACCTGATTCATCATAAGAAATAGTAGGAGGATATTGGGAAGTCTCTTCCCTTTCATTAGTATTCTCTTCATCCTCTATTTGTTTTCATTTCTTTATGTAATTGTCAATATAAGGATTTTCAATGCAATTCACCGCACAATACATATAAATTTCTTCTAGATCAAAGACAAGAAGTTTGTAACGGGCAAATTCTGGAAGATCATTAGTTGAACGTTTCATTTCTTCATAACCCATAAGCAAACTAAGTTCATTATAATGTGCAAGGGAAATCAAGTCATCACAATTTTTGGACACGATTAGATCATGAAACAATTTGCATCGGATAGCTAAATGACCACTTTCATTGCAAGGTCCACAAGTACGGCCAAGATAATTTAAATTTTCAGCACATTCATCTAGCTCTTCTTGCAACAATTTGGTTTCTAAGTACTTATGCTTCTTGCAATATCTATCTTACCTATTTGGTGTGTACTTACAAACCCAATGCACTCCACAAAAATTGACATGTTTATAGGAGACATTTTCATCATAACTAGTTCAATCATCATTAGCATCATGGATATTCAAAGAATTCGTACTAACAACATTGCAATCATGCTCATCATTCAAAGATTTAGTGCCAAACATTTTAATGCATTCTTCTTCTAACACTTTGGCACAATTTTCCTTTCCATCATACCCACGAAAGATATTAAAAAGGTGAAGCGTATGAGACAAACTCAATTCCATTTTTTATAGTTTTCTTTTATAAACTAAACTAGTGATAAAACAAGAAACTAAAAGACTCGATTGCAAGATCTAAAGATATACCTTCAAGCACTCACCTCCCCGGCAACGGCGCCAGAAAAGAGCTTGATGTCTACTACACAACCTTCTTCTTGTAGATGTTGTTGGGCCTCCAAGTGCAGAGGTTTGTAGGACAGTAACAAATTTCCCTTAAGTGGATGACCTAAGGTTTATCAATCCGTAGGAGGCGTAGGATAAAAATGGTCTCTCTCAAGCAACCCTGCAACCAAATAACAAAGAGCCTCTTGTGTCCCCAACACAGCCAATACAATGGTAAATTGTATAGGTGCACTAGTTCGGCGAAGAGATGGTGATACAAGTGGTATATGGAAGATAGATAATAGTTTTTGTAATCTGAAAATATAAAAACAGCAAGGTAACTAATGATAAAAGTGAGCGTAAACGGTATTGCAATGCTAGGAAACAAGGCCTAGGGTTCATAATTTCGCTAGTGTAAGTTCCCTCAACAATACTAACATAATTGGATCACATAACTATCCCTCAACATGCAACAAAGAGTCACTCCAAAGTCACTAATAGCGGAGAACGAACGAAGAGATTATGGTAGGGTACGAAACCACCTCAAAGTTATTCTTTCCAATCAATCCATTGGGCTATTCCTATAGATGTCACAAACAGCCCTAGAGTTCGTACTAGAATAACACCTTAAGACACAAATCAACCAAAACCCTAATGTCACCTAGATAATCCAATGTCACCTCAAGTATCCTTGGGTATGATTATACGATATGCATCACACAATCTCAGATTCATCTATTCAACCAACACAAAGGACCTCAAGAGTGCCCCAAAGTTCTATCGGAGAATCACGATGAAAACGTGTGCCAACCCCTATGCATAGGTTCATGGGCGGAACCTGCAAGTTGATCACCAAAACATACATCAAGTGAATCACGTGATATCCCATTGTCACCACAGATATCCATGGCAATACATACATCAAGTGTTCTCAAATCTTTAAAGACTCAATCCGATAAGATTAGTTCAAAAGGGGAAACTCAATTCATTACAAGAGAGAAGAGGGGGGGGACATAGGATCCAACTATAATAGCAAAGCTCGTGATACATCAAGATCGTATCATCTCAAGAACACGAGAGAGAGAGAGAGAGAGAGATCAAACACATAGCTACTGGTACATACCCTCAGCCCCGAGGGAGAACTACTCCCTCCTCGTCATGGCGAGCATCGGGATGATGAAGATGGCCACCGGAGAAGGATTGCCCCCTCCGGCAGGGTGCTGGAACGGGTCTAGATTGGTTTTCGGTGGCTACGGAGGCTTCTCGCAGCGGAACTCCCGATCTATGTTGCGTTCTGGAGGTTTTAGGTCACGTGGGTATATATGGGTGCAGGAGGTACGTCAGGGAAGCCACGGGGGCCCCACGAGACAAGGGGGCGCACCCTAGGGGGGTGGGCGCGCCCCCCACCCTCGTGGGCAGCTCCCGTATCTTCTGATGTGGGGTCCAAGTCCATCAGGTGTGTTTCCTTCCAAAAATAACTTCTCTAGTTGATTTCGTTCCGTTTCGACTCTGTCTGATATTCCTTTTCTTCAAAACACTGAAATAGGCATAAAATAGCAAATCTGGGCTGGGCCTCCGGTTAATAGGTTAGTCCCAAAAGTAATATAAAAGTGGATAATAAAGCCCAATATTGCCCAAAATAGTAGATAATATAGCATGGAGCAATCAAAAATTATAGATACGTTGGAGACGTATCACCGTCTTGACACCTTGATCTCCATCGAAGCATCGTTGTTGTCTCGCCAACTATTGCTTCTACGACTATCGCTAACGCTTAGTGATAAAGTAAAACCATTAGATGGCGATTGCATTTCATAAATAAAGCGACAACCATATGGCTCCTGCCAGTTGATGATAACAGTGTTACAAAACATGATCATCTCATACAACAATTTATATAATCATGTATTGACCATATCACATCACAACATGCCCTGCAAAAATAAGTTAGACATCCTCTACTTTGTTGTTGCAAGTTTTACGTGGCTGATACGGGCTTCTATCAAGAACCGTTCTTACCTACACATCAAAAACCGCAATGCGGTATAGTGATTGCTTTTTGATCTTTAGAAAGAACCCTGTTTATTGAATCCAATTCAACTAAAGTTGGAGAAACAGAAACCCACTAGCCACCTATGTGCGAAGCATGTCGATAGAACCAGTCTCGCGTAAGTGTACGCGTAATGTCGGTCTGAGCCGCTTCATCCAACAATACCGCCGAATCAAGAATAAACTAGTGACGACAAGCAATATGTATGTACCCACTCCCACAACTCCTTTGTGTTCTACTCGTGCATATAACATCTACGCATAGACCTGGCACGGATGGCACTGTTGGGGAATGCAGTATTTCAAAAGATTTCCTACGATCACGCAAGATCTATCTAGGAGATGCATTGCAATGAGAGGGGGAGAGTATGTCTACGTACCCTCGTAGACTGAAAGCGGAAGCGTTATGAACCGCGGTTGATGTAGTCGAAAGTCTTCGTGATCCAACCGATCAAGTATCGAACGCACGGCACCTCCGCGATCTACACACGTTAAGCTCAGTGACGTCCCTCGTACTCTTGATCCAGCTGAGGCGGAGGGTGAGTTTCGTCAGCACGATGGCATGATGACGGTGATAATGAAGTTACCGACACAAGGCTTCGCCTAAGAACTACAACGATATGACCGAGGTGGAATTCTATGGAGGGGGGCACCGCACACGGCTAAACAATCAACTTGTCTATCTATGGGGTGCCCCCTCCCCCGTATATAAAGGAGTGGGGGAGGGGAGGGCCTGCCCTCTCATGGCGCGCCCAAGGGGGGAGTCCTACTCCCAGTAGGAGTAGGTTTCCCCCCTTCCCTAGTTGGAGTAGGAGAAGAAGGAAGAGGGAGAGGGAGAGAAGGAAAGGGGGGGCCCTCCCAATTTGGATTGGTCTTGGGGGGCGCCCCCACCTTGGCCGCCTCCTCCTCTCTCCCACTAAGGCCCATTATGGCCCATTAACTCCCCGGGGGGTTCCGGTAACCCCCCGGTACTCCGGTAAATGCCTGAGCTCATCTGGAACCATTCTAATGTCCAAACATAGCCTTCCAATATATCGATCTTTATGTCTCGACCATTTAGAGACTCCTCGTCATGTCCATGATAACACCCGAGACTCCGAACTACCTTTGGTACATTAAAACACATAAACTCATAATACCTATCGTCATCGACATTAAGCGTGCTGACCCTACGGTTTGAGAACTATGTAGACATGAATGAGACTCATCTCCGGTCAATAACCAATTGTGGAACCTAGATGCTCATATTGGCTCCTACATATTCTACGAAGATCTTCATCGGTCAAACCGCATAACAGTATACGTTGTTCCCTTTGTCATCGGTATGTTACTTGCCCGAGATTCGATCGTCGGTATCTCAATACCTAGTTCAATCTCATTATAGGAAAGTCTCTTTACTCATTCCGTAATGCAACATCCTGTAACTAACTCATTAGTCACATTGCTTGCAAGGCTTATAGTGATGTGCATTATGGAGAGGGCCCAGAGATACTACCTCTCAGATACACGGAGTGACAAATCCTAATCTCGATCTATGCCAACTCAACAAAAACCATCGGAGACACCTGTAGAGCATCTTTATAGTCACCCAGTTACGTTGTGACGTTTGATAGCACACTAAGTGTTCCTACGGTATTCGGGAGTTGCATAATCTCATAGTCATAGGAACATGTATAAGTTATGAAGAAAGCAATAGCAACAAACTAAACGATCATCGTACTAAGCTAACGGATGGGTCAAGTTAATCACATCATTCTCTAATGATGTGATCCCGTTAATCAAATGACAACTCATTTCTACTGTTAGGAAACTTAACCATCTTTGATTAACGAGCTAGTCAAGTAGATGCATACTAGTGACACTCTGTTTGTCTATGTATTCACACATGTACTAAGTTTCTGGTTAATACAATTCTAGCATGAATAATAAACATTTGTCATATAAGGAAATATAAATAACATCTTTATTATTGCCTCTAGCGCATATTTCCTTCGACCAACATGCTGCGGTAATTTTTTTGGCCGAATTGGAACAAGCTTTTGTGTAAGCTTCTTGCAAACTGGAGCTTCCCTCAAGAAGGCTTGTGGTTCCGAGAGGTAATGTGTCACCTCCGTGTGCAAAACAAGATACGTACACTGCCTTCTCCCGCCTTAATTTTTTTACATAGGCAGATTAGACCAAATAGAAGTATCGTGCTAAATTTTGGAATGATTCCGGGTTCGTTTGGACTTTTTTATACATTAAGTGACTTTCTGCACATTTAATGTGCATAATTCAAATTTGAACTACAAGCACAGGCTCCAGTGCACCAAAGTTGGCTGAAAAATCACATGTGTGTCCTAGGGTGAATTTCTAGTTCCCATGCAAACAATGTGAATGAAATTCAAACACCTGGGTGTCGTGGCTCGGCCGGAAAGATTGAGAAACTTGGTTTTTCAATTCTTGTAAATCGAAAATACGCCTGAAAATAATGAAACTTGGCATGGTGTCATGACATGGCACCACATGCTGTGGTATTTTTTCTGTCCGATTTGCGAAGGCGCACACATTAACAATCAACAAAGTCATTTTGGAAGAAGTGCTGTCACGTTACCAATCAGAAACACAAGTATTATTGAAACTATGGGCGTTCTACTTACCAATTACCTGCCGCCACGCGTCCTCTTTTTTTATTGGCTAGGAGGTGCCGTGCGGGGTAGCTATTTGAGTATGGGAGGCGTGCGATCAGACCCTTGCGCGTGCTCATCGGGAGGAGAGCCCTTTGGCCGCTACCCGTCGCACACCTCCCTCCCAACATCTCCATTAATGGCGCCCGAGCCCCTGTTCTATGGCATGTCCATATGTCTCACTAGACTAAGATTTAACAGAGAAAAATGAAAATCTAAAAAGAAAATTTTGCACGAATGTTGATGTAGGATCTGACGGACCTATATAGCATCGACTTCGACTTATAGCAAGCATGATGAATAAGAATGATGACAGTGGATAATAATTGCTTCACATATTTAGGAACATAATTAAAAGAATCCAAATGCGGCAGCGCCCGAAATACACAAGGTCAAAAGAAGAAGGAGACAACGATCTGGCTCGCTAATCTCTACATTGCTGCAGGTCGCGGGAAGTAGTCTCCGCGACGAGCGGCGATGAGCTCTTTCTTGTCCTCAAGATGCTGCTTGAGAGCATCCATCGATTCCTCCACCAGCTTTCTGCGCTCGATGCCCAGCATGGCATTCTCGTCCATAAGTTTCTCGACGATGACGCCGGTCCTCTTCAACAAGGCAGTGGTCTCCTCCTGCTGCTCCGCACTTCCGATGATCTTAGCCCTCAGCAGGTCACGCTCGGCCCGGAGCTTTGCATTGCTCTCATTTAGTTGCCGGATGACGCCAGCAAAAGAGGCTTTCAATATCGTCCTACAACCTCGCCCAGCCGAAGATCTGATCCATCTGGCTATTGACGATCGCATGTATGCGCCTGTAAGAGTCCTCGCCTGCCCACGAGACATTTTCCTAGGCTGCCGCGGTGCGGGTGGACATTTCTGCTGCGTTCGCGGCGCGGCGAAACATCTCTTCCGGCGCGGCCGGACCAGTCTTCCGCATCGACGGTGCGGCGGGACCTGCGTGCTGCTTCGGCGGCGCGGCAGGCCCTCTGTGCTTCTACAGCCGCACAGCGGGACATGTCGGCTAAGTTCATGGCGAGGCGGGACATCTCTCGTGCTTCCACTTCCATGCTCGCATCTCCCTGGTGGCAATCTCTCGACCCAGAAGTCATGCTGGCCATGGGAGACACAAAGGGAACGATGATGAATTCCTTTGTTTTTGTGGAAGAGGAGTTGAGGAGGAATGTGCAGTCATCTTGGAGTATGAGTATTTATAACCGAGTAGTAATACGCTCCTAAGTGGGAAACCGTTTAGGTTTTGATCGGTGTGAACAGGTTTGCAATTTGGAATGTGACGGGACGCATGCTCAAAATTTACTGACAGTTATAAGTGCGGCACTATTCCCGGAAGGCGTAACGTGGGAACGTATGCCTTCTCGGTCGCGTACATGGCGTTTGCACCATAGGGTGCACCGCAATAGGCAATGTCAGCACACGTCTTGTTCCAACAACCGTGCGCGCTTGTTATTACCTCCGTGCACGCTTCTTTTAATTAGAATGTGTGTGCCCGTCTAGCGCACACACGTTGATATATCTAACTGTTTCAGTTTGTTGTGGCTAATCACAAACAGTTCATCCATGTGAAGTGTATGCCATCAATCGCAGACAGTTTGATCTGGCTGACGCGTTTTTGTTCTGTTGCCTAATCGCAAAAATTTAATCCTTCTGAAGCGTATGCCCTCAATCACACACACCTTGATCTGGCTGACCGTTTCTTTTGTGTTGCCTAATCACAAACAGTTCATCCGAGTGAACCGTTTGCTGTATATCGCACACGCCTTCATCAGGCTGCCCGTTTCTTTTGTTCTGCCTCATTGCAAACAGTTCATTGGACTGAACCGTATGCCCTACATCGCACACTCAACTAAAATATGAACCGTGTTTGATGGCTCCGCCATCGCAAACGTTTTGCACCTTTTTGACGGTTCTTTTGCACCACCGTTTGCGATTATTACATCGCACACAGTTTCATCGAAGGGGTCTGATCGTAGTGTCGCGTTAGCAGCATCCTGCAGTAGTGTGTAATAAGTGTGTGATTGAACTCTGTTATAAATCCTCGAGTACTGTGTGTGTCAGCATATCGGTCCAGGGATGAACTTAAGCACAGAGACTTCGATCCATTGGGATCGGGTTGCTATAAGATGGTATCAGAGCACACGCTGACTGTAGGACGCGACCACTAGGAAAAGCCACAGGATACTCTTCTCTACACTTTTCTAATTCTTCTCTTTTTCTACTCTATAGATCATGTCAGACCCCAGGAACAAGTTCACACTACTAGAAAAAGGGCTGCTAGTGGCGCACCTGTTTTCGCTACTAATGGTGCACTATAGGTTGGCCACTAGCACCACGCCATTAGATTTTTTACTAACAGCGCACCACCGGTGCGCCATTAGTATCTGGTATACTAATGGCGCACCACAGGTGCGCCATCAGTATAGCCCACGGTGCGCCATTAGTATCTGGTATACTAATGGCGCACCATGCAGGAGTGCGCCATTAGTAGCAATTTTTTCAAAAAAAAATTTAAATGTTTTTCAATTTTTTTATTTTTTTCTTAATCTCGGGTCACTATGGCTTAATCTCAGGTCAATATGCTTAATCTCAGGTCAAATCGCACTCTGTGGTCAAACTTCCCGGAAGGTCATCCATCCTCACACTACTCCAGCCCGAGCACGCTTAACTTCGTAGTTCTATCCAACCCCAGCACCACCACACTTCACACGCACTTATTGATATATCTATCATATCAATCCTATTAAACCTTGCTGATTTCTAGGACTTAGTTCATGAGTATGATGAAATTTTGAAAAAATATTTCAAACTTCCCAGTCATATTACGTATCATATTCTGAAATATAATTCAAATTTTTTTTCGAAACCAATTTTTTTTCTTTTACTAGTGGCGCACCTAGCATACGGTGCTCCAGTAGTAAGTATGACATTTTTTGAATTTTTTGGCTCCGGATCTTAAAAGCCCCGTAACTTTTTTTCTGTTAGGTTTTTGGGGATTTTTTCTGTTAGATTTTTCATATAGAAAACTTTTTAATCCGAGTTCGTATGCAAAAGTTATGCCCATTTTACAAATTCCAGAGAGATTTTGCAAATAAAGTCGAAATTCATATTTGTAAATTTTCCCAACAACTAGACCACATATCAAATGGGAAACTTATTTTCTTTTATTTTTTTGACATTTCCATCAATTTCTTTTATTTATTTTTAAACTGAAAAGGCGGCCCACGGGTGGGGTGCATTCGGTGGAAGTTTTGGGCCAAGTTAGTAATGGCGCACCATGGGAGTGGTGCGCCATTACTAGTTAAACTAGTAATGGCGCACCACACCCACGGTGCACCATTACTAGTTTTGAAAAAAAAACAAATTTTGAATTTTTTTTTGAAAAAAACTTAGTAATGGCGCACCAGCTGACAGTGCGACATTACTAGTTTTAACTAGTAATGTCGCACTGTCCACTGCTGCGCCATTACTAGTTTTGAAAAAAAATTGAAAAAAAAATTGAAAACAAAAATTGAAAAAAAATTACTAGTGGCGCACCGTGGATGTGGTGCGCCATTACTAGTTTAACTAGTAATGGTGCACTATCCACTAGTGCGCCATTACTAGTTTTGAAAAAAAATGAATTTTTTTTGTTACTAATGGCGCACCGTGGATGTGGTGCGCCATTAGTATTTGGACACTAATGGCGCACCTACACATGGTGCGTCATTAGTATATACTAATGGTGCACCACATGTCTCGTGCACCATTAGTGGCCATATCATCTATAGCCCTTTTCCTAGTAGTGTCACTTAGCCGGATGACGACACCCCTTTCGGAAAACACTTGAAGGAAGTCACTAAGTACATGAACATCGGCATACGAAGCTTCGCCGGAACCTTCACTGCAACTTTACCAGAAGAGGAGCGTCGGACGATTCAAGTTCGTGTTCCTAGAAGGACTTCTGCACCAATTACCGAGCCCATTGAGTTTTCCTTTGATGCACCAACCTGGAGCTTAGGAAAGAGCATGGCCGCCCACATCACCATTGGAAGCATAGGCGAGGTGTACAACAAGGATCTTAAAGACACCATCTACCAGATATGTGGACACCAAGATGAGCAATGGGAGATGATTCGCACCAGGAAGGATGGATCTATTGCATCCTACATACAGGAGATGAACCAGCACATTCGTCGATATGAGAATCAGATGTGCGCTAACATGATAGATACCAAGAAGGTGATGAGCAGGAATATGGAGCTAGAATAGGAACTCAAGGCAACTCGTGATGGATACTAAGAGGAAATTTTTGTGCTACTGGAGCAGAATGAAGACCTGAGGAAGAAGATAGGAATATCTGTGTGAAACTAGAACCTTAAGGGGACATTCGTTCTGAAGACTACATCATGCTTGATGACACAGACACCGACAGTGATGATGATGAAGAGAGTGATGATTTTGAAGACGAAGGTGGAGCTGATATTATGGAGTCTTCCACCGATCAAAATTTCTAGTCGACCACCATATTAATATTAGAATCCTTCCATGTAGTTAGAAATCATTCACGAGGTTTTGTAATAGTAGCTTAGATCAATTGTATGAATCTTGTTTGAAATTGAGTGGTGTGAATTGGATATGTTTGTCTCATGTGCATATGGGTAGTGAAATCTCTCATTGGACCCTATTCTATTCTATTCTCACCTCTCTAACCAATCAGATGCCTCCGAGACGTGACCCCGGATTCGCTTTCCCGCCGGAACTCACCCAGTTGATCCAATAGCAGAATGCCTTGATGCAGTTGCTCGTCCAGAACCAAGGCAGCAGCAGCAGCAGCAACAACAACAACAACAACAACAACAACACACCGCCACCACCCCCAGTTGACAACCTAGCCCGTTTCCTAAGGTTGAATCCGCCAGTGTTCTCTAGGAGCACCAAGCCGATTGTTGTCAATGATTGGCTCCACAAGATCGGAAGAGAGCTTACAACTCCTGGATGCATGGATGCGGAGAAGGTGCACTTTTCCGCACATCAGCTTGATGGACCCGCAGCCTCATGGTGCGAGAACTACACCACCACCTTCCCCGTTGTTGGCGTTCTGGGAACGGGGGTCCCCAGACTTGCCTGCCTGCGGCGTGGCTCAAAGGGGGGCCCCAGCATGGCCCATCTTCATCAACACAGACCCAAGACCCTCGCGAGGGGCCAAGCCTCGCGGGGCGGACGACACGGAGCTTCCTCAGGCACAGCCTCATCAGGCTGGCTCACGAGGAGGCAGAGAGATCAAGGCGGGGTACCTCACGAGGTGCCCGTGACGCAAGCCATGACGACCAAGGGCGCCAGGCGGGCGCCAGCCCGTGCAGTGTCCTCCTTTCCTCTTTGGTGCAAAGGGAGCAAGTGCAGGAGAGAGCATCAAGCAAAGGCACCCGTTTCGGTGCAACGAGACCAAGACCAGTCCAACGGCAGGGAGGAAGTCAATGTGGAGCCCAAGCCAGCGTCACCACCAGAGTCTTTGGGAGGCGAGGACCAACTTTAGCCAGGATAAGTGTACCAGATGTTCCCCTTCAAAATGGCCAATTGTTGGCGCCCTTCCCGCTCAATATTTGGGGGAGAGGCCCAGGGCCTTGCCTATAAATAGGACTAGCCACCCACAGGGTAGGAGGATCCATAATCGGCCAACCCAGAAACTAGCCAGGATCGCAATCGAGAAGAGAGAGGGAGAGAAGGGTGACTGAACTCCCCCTAGCAGTTCATCCCCCCAACCAAGAACAGACCCTCGCGAGGCTGTTCTTCCTTGTATTGCTCATCATCATCAGCCCTAGAGGCAATCCACCACACCACACACTGGAGTAGGGTATTACACCACAACGGTGGCCCGAACCAGTATAAACCCTGTGTCTCTTGTGCTGTTCTTTCCATAGCTTAGATCCTAGCGAGGCGGAGGGGTGCAGGTAGGTAGAAGGCGAAATCTCCGCGTGCACCCCAGTGTTCGAACCTTAAGGGTCTGTCGGAACCCGAAATCCGACATTTGGCGCGCCAGGTAGGGGTGCGCCGGAATTCGTCTTCCACCACCCCGTTCTCCTTCGACCATCGCGTCCATGTCTGACGCTCGTCGGGCCTGCGCCGAGCGCCGGGCCACTCTCACCTCCCGCGTCGACCAGACGGCTCCTGTCGGCGGGCATCCTCGCCGTTCCCCGTCACCTGCCGTCAAATCCCTCACTCACCCCAGCTGGTTCTTCACCCCGCGCGCTCCGCGCACCCATGGAGGCTCGAGCTGCGCTCATCGCGGCAAACGAGCTCCTGCGCTACCGTCCCGTCGACGACGTCTACAAAGAATGGCTCGACCACATCGCCGAGCTCGTCCGCGCCGCAGGGGGCTCTCCTGCGCCGTCCGTTCCGCTGCACCGCACCCCGCCCCTCGCGGGCGACGAAGCTCCGGCGGCGCCCCGGCCGCCTCCTCCTCAAGAAGGCGCCATGGCTCTAAGGCGCGTGGCCCCTGGGCGGAACCCACTCTGTCAGGTGCCAGCGCGGCAAGAGCAGAGCAGCCAAGAAGTCCCTCACCCGCAAGAAGCTGCCCGGGCGCTCCCTGCTCCAGCACATCGTGACCACGCTCCTGCTCCCGCACGTCAAGACCCCGCGCTGCTCCCAGCTGCAGCGCATGGGGACATGCAAGACCAAGCTCTCTGTCACCCAAGGCCTCCCGTGGCCACAGCTGGCTTTCGTGCCTTCACCACCGAGCTACGTAGCGTCGCGTGGCCCGGCAAGTTCAGGCCAGATCTGCCTCCTTGTTACGACGGCACGGTCGACCCTACGGAGTTCCTCCAGCTCTATGAGCTGGGCATCGAAGCTGCCAACGGAGACGAGAAGGTCATGGCGAACTGGTTTCCCTTGGCGCTCAAGGACGGGGCCCGCACCTGGCTCCTGAACCGGGCTCCAGGCACGATCTCCTCCTGGGATGATATGCGCACCCGCTTCATCGCCAACTTCCAAGGTACTCGCGACTGGCCACCCGCCGTGAGCGACATGCACCGCATCAAGCAACAACCCGGAGAGACCCTGCAGAAGTACATCCATCGCTTCAACAACGCACACCTCAAGATTCCCAAGGTGACCGAGAGGCCATCATCTCAGCCTTCTCCGACGGCGTGCGCGATGTCAAGATGAAGGAGGAGCCGGCGATGCATGAAGTCCTGTGCACTTCCTTGGATTTGTTCAACTTGGCAACCAAGTGCGCCAGGGCTGAGGAAGGGCGCCTCTCCCTCCTCGAGCTGCCTGCCGCAGACCAAGAAGAGAAGAAGCCCAAGGCCAAGGATGTGAAGCGCAAGGGGGCTGCCGTGCTCGCGGCAGAACCAGACACCAATCGGGGAAGAGATCAGCCCGAACCTCCCAAGGGCAGATGGTACTGTGTGTACCACGACCTCCACACCCACAACACCAACGAGTGTCAAGAGCTCCGAGCCGTGCGAGAAGGAAGGGTCGGTCGTCGCCCCGACCGCGATGACTGGGGCTACGGTCGAGGAGGAGTAAGGAACGCAGGTCGCTGGGAAGACCGCTGCCCGCGCCAGGGGTGGCGCGATCGACCTCGCGAGGATCGCTGGCAAGACCCGCCTCGCGAGGGAGACTGGAGGGATCAGCCTCGCGAGGATCACCCACAAGGCAACACAGGCCTCCCTCCGCTGCCACCGCAGCCAAGGAGAAACGAGGACCGCCATCAGGACGAGGGGGCTAGGGGCTTCCAGGAGCCGCACGCGATCGCCTGCATCCTGGGCGGGGCTCAAGCCCCAGCCTCTCAATGCATCTTCAACAGTTCGCCCGCGAAGTGAATGCAGTCCTCCCCAAGCTGGAAGCCACGCGCCCTCTCAGGTGGTCGGCATGCGCCATCACGTTCAGCTCAGCAGATCAGCTCAAGTGTGCGGCCACAGCCGAAGTCCTCCCGATGCTTTGTTCCCCAATCATCAGCAACGTGGTGGTCACCAGGACCCTCATCGATGGCGGGGCAGGGCTCAACGTCCTGTCCGTGGAAACATTCAACAATCTCCAAGTGCCCTACAACCAGCTTCAGCCAACCAAGCCTTTCTCCGGAGTCACCGACGGCTCCACGGTCCCGATTGGGCAGGTCCGCCTCCCTGTCACCTTCGGGCCATGCGACAACTACCGCACCGAGCTCATCGACTTCGACGTCGCTCACATTCGCCTGCCGTACAACGCCATCCTTGGGTACCCAGCGCTGGCCAAGTTCATGGCCGTAACTGACCACGGCTACAACGTCCTCAAGATGCCAGGAAGTGGCGGAGTCATCATGGTGCCCTGTGAAGAGAAGGACGCGGCGTGTTCCCTGGAACGAGCCTTTCAGGCCACATCACTGGAAGACCCGGATCGTGGAAGGAGGAGGCTTCACGAGACCGCCCCCAAGAAGAAGAAGACATCGTCCAGCCCGGCCCCTCAGGAGGCAGGCCCCTCAGGGCCTACGCCTGCACAGGGGGAACCTCCTTCCATCACATAGGAAAGCGCGCCCGGCGCCCTCCTCAGGCAGGGCTCGGGGGCTCTCCCCTGGAGGGCCACCGACCTGGCTAAGGTCACGAGGGAGGCGCTTGGGCACCACATGGAGGCGTGTTTCGAAGCACGTTTCCCTCAAGAAGGAGTAAGGCAAGAGGGCCAGACCCTCAGGAGTTCGTCAGCAAGGCTATTCAGGAGCTAAAGGAGTCAAGAGTCATGAAAGGCGGCCACCGCCTACCCGCTGTGGCTCCCCATCCAGGCGAGGATGGTGGGCTGCGCGTCTGCATCAACATACCAGGGCTGAATCGAGTCACCTCTCTGGAGCGCCTCTGGACCTCGCGAGTGGGGCGCTGCGAAGGTCCACCCCACAGCTACGTTTGCATGCCTTACGGCTTGCCAAACGCGGCTGCCACGTACCAGCGCCTCATGAGGGGCATCATGGAGGCTCAAGAGGCCAGGCGTTTCGCAGCCCTGGCGGAGATGGAGATGGTCCGCGAGGGGCCACCAGCGCCTCCGGAGCCTCCCCAGGCCCCTGGGCCTGGGGGCTCATGAGGATCGGCTGCCGCAGCCCGCCGAGTCAGCTACACCAACACTCCTTCGTCCTCAACATCATCAGGTGACATCTTTCAAGTTTCATTTCCAGGTGGGAGCGCCCCCCCAGGGCTGCATTATTCCCAGGCCGCGTGGGTCCGTCCCTCGGCATGTATCCCTTTTATTTCATGTTGTTAGCTTACTTTGTTGGGGGCGCCCCACGGGCTGCATCATCCCCAAGTCGCTCGGGCCTAACCCAGGGATGTCCGCCTTCCCAGCATCTATTTGAATGGATCCACTCCTTCGCGGCTAATGTGTTTGACCTAGTTGCCCGCTCAACAGACGCCAACTGATGGAGCTGCTCCCAAATGGCACGATGCTTGCGCATGGGTCCATCCCTGCAACGCCGACAAACCTGAATGGCTGAGCTCTGGCCGCGGCAGCCCCGCATGGCGCCACCTCGTCAAGCCTTCAGTGCCTCATCGCCCCTCGGAAGCAACCAATGGCTGACTTTCAATTGTTATGGCAACCCCTCGTTCTTTCTATGATGGGTCTACAGGATCTCCTAAAGGAGCTGCGTCAGGCGAGGCCCTTGCGGTGTCTCCTTCACTCTCAACCGCGCGAACCGCTTGCACGTTAAAGGGGGGTGCCTGAGCATCGCTACTCAGGGCTCCTACTGGCTCTCCAGCCCTCACCCTCTGGCCTTGTCCACGGCATCGCGACCTAGCATACCAGCGACGGCTGAGACTCGCTCGAGGGCCGGGACCCAAGGACGTAGAGCAGAAAGGGGAGCAAAGGCGAGAGGGGAGGGACACGCGAGGACCTCGCCGAGCAACCTCACGCCTGCCGATGCACGGACCCGGCGACACACCAGAGAGCGGCCCCTGACTCTTGAGATAATTCACCACCCGGAAGCACCAGCTACTGTGGCACCATCCCCGCACCTAATGCAATTCCGTGTTAGCGACGCCGCTCTCCTTTCTCACCGAACGACGGCTACTTGAGCGCCAAAGGGGACCTCCTGAGCATCGTGACTCAGGGGCTCTTACCGGACCCCGGGTCGCTCACCTCCTGGCCTTGACCACGGCATCACGACCTGGCATACCAGCGACGGCTGAAGCCGCCTTGGGACTGGGACCTGTCGGCGAAGAGCACCAAGCCCTCATGAGGTTCGAAAGGGAGAACTGAGCTAAGGCGGAATGAGCAACTCGCACAATTCTACGACAAGGGTTATATTAACAAAACAGGATCACAGGCACCTTACAAGCCCCCACGGGACGCGTCTTTGATTCCTCGTAGGGAACAGATCCTAAAAGGACGCTAACTACACGCGCTCCTGCAAAAGACACCATCATCAACAGTGGGTCGTCAAGCACCGGCGCCAGCCCCATCCAGATCAGAGTCGACAGCGGCCTGACGAGCCCGCCCTGCTCCAGGAGCGGCGCCGGCTCAGGGGCTCGTAGCTGTCGTCGCTCGTCTCCGGAGTCGCGAAGAGCTCGCCGGAGTCGCTGGAACCTCCGACGCCTCTGCCGCCTGAGGAGCCGCCAAGGGAGTGGTCGGCGGTCCCAGTCCTCGCTGTAGCACGGCCCCGACCACCTCTCTCAGGGCAGCACTCCAGCCGGCGCCCGTTCGCATCGAAGACCTTGAAGAACATCACCGACGCACCGTCGTACTCCAAGTGGATCACGAGGGCGCCTCTTGTCCTGCAAACCCGGGCGATTTCGCTCCAGCCTCGAGTCATGAAGACCTCCCCCGGGGCAACGACCACGACCTCTACCTCGGTCGCGAGGGTGCTGCAGCCAGCGTGCTGCAGCCAAAGCTCCAGGAGTTCTCCCTGCCGGATGATGGAGGCGAAGAAGGGAGGAAGGCGAATCCAAGACTGAGGAGGCATGGTGGCGTGGATCACGAACTCTCGGGAGGAGCCCTCAGTGTGGACCCCAGGGGGGACGACCCACACCTTCGTGACCCGTCGGCACCGACGGCGGCGCCGCCCGTGGCGATCGGCATCGACTCCTTCAGGGCCCTCGATGTGGGCATACAAGGGAAGCGGGAACCCCGGCGGTGGCCGCTCGCACCAGGGCCTCGACACCACCTGATGGGCCCCCTCGTCCCGGCCGCGGAGGGCGAGCCGTTTCTTCGGCGGGAGAAGGTCTGGTTCCTCTCGGGGAGCCTTGCCCTTCTCTGCCGTCGAGAACCGGCGGATCAGAGCCATCGCAGCAAGACGGAGCAAGGACCGGGAAGAAGGAGAAGCAAGAGGGGATGGACTGGAAGGGCGCGCGTCGTTCCGTACTTATGGCCGGCGAAGGCCAACCGCCGACCTCCACGATCGCAAGTAATCATGACCCGCTTTGCATGCAGGGACTTGTCAAATCCGTGCAGTTGCCGAGGCGCCATGGGGAAGTGGAGACGCCCATGTCCAATCGACCACCACACGGCGCCCAAGGCCGCAGGCTGTTAGGGCCCGCGGCGCTTCGCTCTTGCCCTTTTGCCTCCCTGCACGGCCAAGTCCGGGCGCGCCTTGGGCCCAGGGGCTACTGTCGGCGTTCTGGGAACGGGGGTCCCCAGACTTGCCTGCCTGCGGCCTACGGCGTGGCTCAAAGGGGGGCCCAGCATGGCCCATCTTCATCAACACAGACCCAAGACCCTCGCGAGGGGCCAAGCCTCGCGGGGCGAACGACATGGAGCTTCCTCAGGCACGGCCTCATCAGGCTGGCTCGCGAGGAGGCGGAGATATCAAGGCGGGGTACCTCACGAGGTGCCCGTGACGCAAGCCATGACGACCAAGGGCGCCAGGCGGGCGCCAGGCGGGCGCCAGCCCGCGCAGTGTCCTCCTTTCCTCTTTGGTGCAAAGGGAGCAAGCGCAGGAGAGAGCATCAAGCAAAGGCACCCGTTTCGGTGCAACGAGACCAAGACCAGTCCAACGGCAGGGAGGAAGTCATTGTGGAGCCCAAGCCAGCGTCACCACCAGAGTCTTTGGGAGGCGAGGACCAACTTTAGTCAGGATAAGTGTACCAGATGTTCCCCTTCAAAATGGCCAATTGTTGGCGCCCTTCCCGCTCAATATTTGGGGGAGAGGCCCAGGGCCTTGCCTATAAATAGGACTAGCCACCCACAGGGTAGGAGGATCCATAATCGGCCAACCCAGAAACTAGCCAGGATCGCAATCGAGAAGAGAGAGGGAGAGAAGGGTGACTGAACTCCCCCTAGCAGTTCATCCCCCCAACCAAGAACAGACCCTCGCGAGGCTGTTCTTCCTTGTATTGCTCATCATCATCAGCCCAAGAGGCAATCCACCACACCACACACTGGAGTAGGGTATTACACCACAACGGTGGCCCGAACCAGTATAAACCCCGTGTCTCTTGTGCTGTTCGTTCCATAGCTTAGATCTTAGCGAGGCGGAGGGGTGCAGGTAGGAAGAAGGCGAAATCTCCGCATGCACCCCAGTGTTCGAACCTCAAGGGTCTGACGGAACCCGAAATCCGACACCTGTGGCCAATGTTACATGGGATCAGTTTCAGCAGGCCTTCCGCACTGCACATGTCTCAGCTCGAACCATGAGTTTGAAGAAGCGTGAGTTCCGCAACTTATGCCAGGGGAATCGTACTATGGCACAGTACGTGGATGAGTTCAGCAAGTTAGCACACTATGCCCCAGATGATGTGGCCATAGATGCCATGAAGCAGGAGAAGTTTCTTGAAGGCTGAATGATGACTGAGTATGCAGTTGATGGTAGCAACTTTTACCACCTACTAGGAGCTGGTAGACAGTGCCCTTATGATTTAAGGCAAGCAACAGCAGATAGAGAACCGCAAGCGGAAGTATGGACAGGGGAAGTACAACTCTGGAGCTCAGCAGAAGCCCCGCTATTCCCTGTACCCGGGAGGACACATTCATACCCATGAAGGACATAACCATGGAGGCCATTCTCACAATGGAGGAAATCCACACAACCATAGTGGCGCTAAGAATGGTAATGGGAGTGGAGGAAACAACAGTCAGAGTAGTTCCAACCCAGCAACCCCCGCCAAGAAGGATCTGAGTCATGTTACCTATTTCAAGTGCGGTAAGACTGGACACTACGCCAATGACTGCCCTGAGGCAAAGAATTGAAATGGCAATGGAAGTTATGGAAAGAAGCCCAACCCTTTCTCCAGGGGATAGGTGAATCATGTCAACGTGGAGGAAGTTGACGAGCAGCCTGACGCAGTTATTGGTAAGTTTTTTTATTAATTCATTTATAGCCCATGTTCTTTTTGACACTGGTGCATCGCATTCATACATATCAATGGGATTTGTGGACAAGTTTAAGTTGCCAACCGAAGCCCTTAAGACACCTATGTTAGTAAGCTCGCCAGGAGTGGAGTATTTGGCTAGCCGAGAGTGTTTTCAATTACCATTGACCATAGGTAGGCATGTTTTTCCCACGGGTCTCATTACTGTAGAATCACAAGGATTGGATGTAATACTAGGCATGGATTGGCTATCTAAGTATGGGGGAAACATCGATTGTGCTAGTAAGTCAATTCTTCTCACCACCTAGAGGGAAAACGAATCAAGTATGTGCCTAGGAATGCGCCAAGGAGGACTCAAGTAACTTCACTCTCGGGAGTTGTTCAGGAGGAAGTGCCAGTTGTGAAGGATTATCCCGATGTATTCCCGGAGGAACTACTAGGCATGCCACCAGATCGAGACATAGAGTTTTTGATTGAGTTATTGCCAGGCACCAGACCAATATCCAAGAGACCATAGCGGATGCCCGCAAATGGTCTGGAGGAAATTAAGAAGCAGATTAAGGAGTTGTTGGAGAATGGTTATATTAGACCAAGTTCATCACCATGAGGAGCCCAGTGCTTCTAGTTGAGAAGAAGGATGGATCCTTGAGAATGGTTGTTGATTATCGAGCATTGAATGAGGTGACGATCAACAACAAATATCCTCTACCGATGATCAATGATTTGTTTGACCAGCTGCAGGGAGCTAAAGTTTTCTCCAAGATAGATCTTCGATCAGGATATCACCAACTGAAGATCCGAGAACAGGATATACCTAAGACAATGTTTACCACGAGGTATGGGCTATATGAGTACACGGTCATGTCTTTTGGATTGACTAACGCCCTGCCTACTTTATCAGTGTCGGTGTCAAAACCGGCGGATCTCGGGTAGGGGGTCCTGAACTGTGCGTCTAGGCCAGATGGTAACAGGAGGCAGGGGACACAATGTTTTACCCAGGTTCAGGCCCTCTTGATGGAGGTAAAACCCTACGTCCTGCTGGATTAATATTGATGATATGGGTAGTACAAGAGTAGATCTACCACGAGATCAGAGAGGCTAAACCCTAGAAGCTAGCCTATGGTATGATTGTATGTTGTGGTTGTTGTCCTACGGACTAAAACCCTTTGGTTTATATAGACACCGGAGAGGGTTAGGGTTACACAAGGTCGGTTACAAAGGAGGAGATATCCATATCCGTATTGCCTAGCTTGCCTTCCACGCCAAGTAGAGTCCTATCCGGACACGAGACGAAGTCTTCAATCTTGTATCTTCATAGTCTAACAGTCCGGCCAATGGAGATAGTCCGGCTATCCGGAGACCCCCTAATCCAGTACTCCCTCAATGAGTATGATGAATAAGGTGTTCATGGAGTTCTTGGATAAGTTTGTTGTGGTGTTCATTGATGATATATTGGTGTACTTGAAGAATGATTAAGAACACAAGGAACATTTGCGCTTGGTTCTCGAGAAGCTCAGGGAACATCAGCTGTATGCCAAGTTCAGCAAATGTGAGTTTTGGTTGAAGGAAGTTGGATTTCACGGACATGTTATATCAGGAGAAGGAATAGCAGTAGACCCCTCCAAGGTTCTATCCGTCACCAAATGGATGGCACCCACCTCAGTGGGACAGATACGCAGTTTCCTTCGACTTGTAGGATATTATCGGAGGTTTATTGAGAATTTTTCTAAGATTGCCAAGCCCATGATGGAGTTATTGAAGAAGGACACCAAGTTAAAATGGACTGAGGATTGTGAGGCCAGTTTTCAGGAGTTGAAGAAACGTTTGGCTACTGCCCCAGTGCGAATTCTTCCGAATATACGCAAGGATTTCCAAGTATATTGTGACGCTTCTCGACAGGGACTTGGAGGCGTTCTTATGCAAGAAGGAAGAGTCTGCCTCACGTCAACTTCGACCTCATGAGTTAAATTATGCCACACATGATTTGGAGTTAGCAGCCGCAGTGCATGCGCTCAAGACTTGGAGGCATTTTCTTATCGGAAATCATTGTGATCTTTACACAGATCATAAAAGTTTGAAGTATATCTTCACGCATAAAGAGTTGAACCTCAGGCAGAGGAGATGGTTGGAACTCATAAAGGATTATGACATGAAACTGCATTACCACCCAGGAAAGGCCAATGTTGTGGCAGATGCTTTGAGCCACAAGAGTTATGTCAATACTCTCATAACCGGAGGATTACCTCAGGAGTTAGACGACACTCTCTGTCATGGAATTGTCACGGCAGATGTCCTAGTGAGAGGACTTAGTCGTGGAGCCATCGAAACTAGGAAGCTTAAAGGGGTTAATCGGGACAAAGGACACGAGAGGTTTATAATGGTTCGGCCCCTTACGGTGAAGGTAAAGCCTAGTCTAGTTGATGTGGTATTGCTAGGTTTCGATGACCAAGGAGCGAATATGCTAGCTTGGCTCTCGATCTGTTGTTTCCTGCCCTAAGCCGCCGCCGGGTCGTCCCCTTATATACACGGGTTGACGCCCTGCGGCCTACGGAGTCCCGGCCGGCTCATACAATGTGTCCGGCTCGGTGACTTCTTTTGCATGCCTTACTTTAAAAGTCTTATTCATACATGGCGGTTTACAATTACGGGCCTTAAGCTGCCACTGGGCTTGGGCCTATTACAAGCTTTATCATGAACCGTCGCCTTGTATACTCGTCGGGCTTCTTTTAAGTAACCCGCCATTGATTGACCCGGCCCCTCCTAGCCGGGTCATACCTAGTAGTTATATCCCCAACACTCTCCAAGAACTTTTCTAGGAGATAGTTCCGAGAGGTTTTGTTGCAGCGTTGGAAATTCAGTCCACTTTGTTGGGAAAGATCAGTGAAGCCCGGAAGATTGACAAGGAAATTGCAGAGATAAAATAAACGATGAGTAAAGGAAAGGCCAAAGGTTTTTGTGAGGATGAACACGGAACTTTATTGTTTGACGATCGCATCTATGTGCCCAATGACCCAAAGATCAGGAAGTCCATACTTCAGGAGGCTCGTGATTCGCCTTACTCGATTCACCTAGACAACACCAAGATGTATCTGGATTTGAAGGAACATTTATGGTGGACAATTATGAAGAAGGATATCGCCGAGTATGTAGCAATATGTGACGTATGTCACAGAGTTAAGGCAGAGCAGCAGAAACCAGCAGGACTACTTCAGCCTTTGCCGATACCCGAATGGAAGTGGGATAAGCTTGGCATGGATTTCATGACCGGATTCCCAGGACTCATTCAGGATATGACTCCATCTGGGTTGTAGTTGATCACTTGACCAAGGTGGCTTACTTTATCCCCGTGAAAACCACTTATACGAGCGCTAAGTTGGCCAAGATATATATGACCAGGATCGTATGTCTACATGTAGTTCCCAGGACCATCGTATCAGATAGAGGAACACAGTTTACTTCGAAGTTTTGGAATCAGTTACACCAAACTTTGGGTACCAGGCTAGAGTTTAGTATAGCCATTCATCCACAGACAGATGGTCAGACCGAGAGAGTTAATTAGATTCTGGAGGATATGTTGAGAGCTTGTGTGCTAGACTATGGATCTAGTTGGGATGATAATTTGCCTTACGCAGAGTTCTCATATAACAATAGCTACCAAGCTAGTTTTAAGATGGCCCCTTTTGAATCTTTGTATGGAAGGAGGTGCAGGACACCATTGATGTGCGATGAAGTTGGAGACCGACAATTGTTCGGACCAGATTTAATAAGATAGTCTAAGCAGAAGCTCAAGATAGTAGTCCAGGCTGAAGAGTTATGCTAATACTAAACGCAAGGAGGTAATCTATGAAGTCGGAGACATAGCCTATCTTCGTGTGTCGCCATTTCGAGGAGTTAAACGGTTTGGAGTGAAAGGAAAGTTAGCGCCACGAGTAGTGGGACCAGAAAGAGTTATGGAACGTATGGGTGAAGTTGCCTACAAGTTGGAATTACCCGAAGGATTGTCAGGAGTTCATTATGTGTCTCATGTTTCCCAGTTGAAGAAGTGCCATGCAAAGATGGCCAATATTCCTCTGAGAGATACAGTGCCCCTGGAAGCAATTCAGTTGGAGAGTGACCTGACTTATGAGGAGAAACCCGTCAAGATTCTCGAGTTCGCCAACCGAGTTACCCGCGGCAAGGTCATCAAGTTTTGCAAAGTTCAGTGGAGTCACCATACCGAGGAGGAAGTCACCTGGGAACGAGAAGAAGACCTCCGAAAGGACCACCCACCCACACCTTCATTAACCAAAAAATGAAACTTCTCCCAATTCAAGACAAGATTAGTTTCTTCACATCTCTACAATACTCGATCAAGGTTGCTTAAGCAATCATCAAAATAAGTTCCGTAACCAAAGAAATCATCCGTGAAAACCTCAACAATCTTTTCACAGAAGTCAGAGAATATAACAGTCATACATCTTTGAAAGGTAGCAGATGCATTGCATAAACCAAAAGGCATATGTCCATAAGCAAAAGTACCGAAAGGGCAAGTAAAAGTGGTCTTTTCTTAATCCTCTTTTGACACAGGTATTTGAGAAAAAACAGAATAACCATCTAGAAAACAAAAATGTGTATGTTTGAATAGTCTTTCTAGCATTTGATCAATAAAAGGTAGAGGGCAGTGATCTTTTCTAGTAGCTTTGTTTAATTTGGGAAAATCAATTACCATTCTATAACCTGTAACAATTCTCTATGGAATAAGTTCATTCTTATCATTAGGAACAACAGTAATACCTCCCTTCTTAGGGACACAATGAACGGGACTTTCCCATCTACTATCAGCAATAGGATAAATTATACCTTCCTCCAGAATCTTTAGTATTTCATTTCTTACCACTTCCTTCATCTTGGGATTTAACCGTCCTTGGTGATCAACAACTGGTTTAACATCAGGCTCCAAATTAATTTGTGCTGGCATACAGTGGGACTAATGCCCTTAAGATCATCAAGACTATATCCAATAGCTGCACGGTGCTTCTTCAGAGTTTTCAATAATTTCTTGTCTTCATGCTCTGAAAGGTTAGCACTAATAATAATAGGTGTCGGTGTCAAAACCGGCGGATCTCGGGTAGGGGGTCCCGAACTGTGCATCTAAGGCGGATGGTAACAGGAGGCAGGGTACACGATGTTTTACCCAGGTTCGGACCCTCTTGATAGAGGTAAAACCCTACGTCCTGCTTGATTGTTCTTGATGATATGAGTATTACTGTCGGCGTTCTGGGAACGGGGGTCCCCAAACTTGCCTGCCTGCGGCCTGCGGCGTGGCTCAAAAGGGGGCCCAGCACGGCCCATCTTCATCAACACAGATCCAAGACAGTCGCGAGGGGCCAAGCCTCGTAGGGCGGACGACACGGAGCTTCCTCAGGCACGGCCTCACCAGGCTGGCTCGCGAGGAGGCGGAGAGATCAAGGTGGGGTACCGCACGAGGTGCCCGTGACGCAAGCCATGACGACCAAGGGCGCCAGGCGGGCGCCAGCCCGCGCAGTGTCCTCCTTTCCCCTTTGGTGCAAAGGGGGCAAGCGCAGCCGCGGGGTACCGAGGCATCAGGCAAAGGTTGCCATTTAGGTGCAACAAGACCAAGACCAGGAGGACTACAAGATGGAGGTCATCGTGGAGCCCAAGACGGCATCACCACTAGAGCTTTGTGCAGGCGAGGACCAACTTTAGTCAGGATAAGTGTACCAGATGTTCCCCTTCAAAATGGCCAATTGTTGGCGCCCTTCCCGCTCAATATTTGGGAAGAGGCCCAGGGCCATTGCCTATAAATAGGACCAGCCACCCACAGGGAGGAGGGGGGTTCGGGTTCGAGATCGAGCATCGAGGATCAAGGATCGGATCGAAATCAGAGAGAGAGAGAAGGGTGACTGAACTCCTCCTAGCAGTTCGCCCCCCCCCCAGCCAAGAACAGACCCTCGCGAGGCTGTTCTTCCTTGTATTGTTCATCATCATCAGCCCAAGAGGCAATCCACCACACCACACACTGGAGTAGGGTATTACACCACAACGGTGGTCCGAACCAGTATAAATCTTGTGTTTCTTGTGTTGTTCTTTCCATAGCATAGATCTTAGCAAGGCGGAGGGGTGCAGGTCGGTAGAAGGCGAAATCTCCGCGTGCACCCCAGTGTTCGAACCTCAAGGGTCTGCTGGAACCCGAAATCCGACATTTGGCGCACCAGGTAGGGGTGCGCCGGAATTCATCTTCCACCACCCCGTTCTCCTCCGACCATCGCGCCCATGTCTGACGCTCGTCGGGCCCGCGCCGACCGTCGGGCCGCTCTCACTTCCCGCGTCGCCCAGACGACTCCTGTCGGCGGGCGTCCTCGCCGTTCCCCGTCACCTGCCGTCAACGCCGCCATCGGCCTGGCGGGGGACAAGCAGCAAGCGTCGTCTCAGCATCCGTCAGTGCGGCAAGACGGCCGCACCGCTACTCCCTCGCTCACCCCAGCTGGTTCTTCATCCCGCGCGCTCCGCGCACCCATGGAGGCTCGAGCTGCGCTCATCGCGGCAAACGAGCTCCTGTGCTACCGTCCCGTCGACGACGTCTACGAAGAATGGCTCGACCGCGTCGCCGAGCTCGTCCGCGCCGCAGGGGGCTCTCCTGCGCCTACCGTTCCGCTGACCCGCACCCCGTCCCGCGCGGGCGACGAGGCTCCGGCGGCGCCCCAGCCGCCTCCTCCTCAAGAAGGCGCCATGGCTCCAAGGCGCGTGGCCCCTGGGCGGAACCTGCTCCGTCAGGTGCCAGTGCGGCAGGAGCAGAGGTGCCAAGAAGTCCCTCGCCCGCAAGAAGCTGCCCGGGCGCTCCCTGCTCCAGCACGTCGCGACCATGCTCCTGCTCCCGCACGCCAAGACCCCGCGCTGCTCCCAGCTGCAGCACGTGGGGACATGCAAGACCAAGCTCTCCGTCACCCAAGGCCTCCCGTGGCCACAGCAGGCTGTCGTGCCTTCACCACCAGGCTACGCAGCGTCGCGTGGCCCGGCAAGTTCAAGCCAGACCTGCCTCCTCGTTACGACGGCACGGCCGACCCTGCGGAGTTCCTCCAGCTCTATGAGCTAGGCATCGAAGCTGCCAATGGAGACGAGAAGGTCATGGCGAACTGGTTTCCCATGGCGCTCAACGACGGGGCCCGCACCTGGCTCCTGAACCTGGCTCCAGGCACGATCTCCTCTTGGGACAAGATGCGCACCCGCCGTGAGCGACATGTGCCGCATCAAGCAACAACCTGGGGAGACCCTGCAGAAGTACATCCAGCGCTTCAACAACGCACGCCTCAAGATTCCCAAGGTGACTGAGGTGGCCATCATCTCAGCCTTCTCCGACGGCGTGCGCGATGTCAAGATGAAGGAGGAGCTGGCGATGCATGAAGACCTGTGCACTTCCTTGGAGCTGTGCAACTTGGCAACCAAGTGCGCCAGGGCTGAGGAAGGGCGTCTCTCCCTCCTCGAGCTGCCTGCCGCAGACCCAGAAGAGAAGAAACCCAAGTCCAAGGATGTGAAGCGCAAGGGGGCTGCCGTGCTCGCGGCAGAACCAGACACCAAGCGGGGCAGACATCAGCCCGAACCTTCCAAGGGCAGTCGATACTGTGTGTACCACGACCTCCACACCCACAACACCAACGTATGTCAAGAGCTCCGAGCCGTGCGAGAAGGAAGGATCGGCCGTCGCCCCGACCGCGGTGAACGGGGTTACGGTCGAGGAGGAGGAAGGAACGCAGGACGCTGGGAAGACCGTGGCCCGCGCCAAGGGTGGCGCGATCAACCTCGCGAGGATCGCTGGCAAGATCCGCCTCAAGAGGGAGACTGGAGGGATCAGCCTTGCGAGGATCACCTGCAAGGCAACGCAGGCCTCCCTCCGCTGCCGCCACAGCCAAGGAGAAACGAGGACCGCCACCAGGACGAGGGGGCTGGGGGCTTCCAGGAGCCGCGCGCGATCGCCTGCATCCTGGGCGGGGCTCAAGCCCTAGCCTCTCAACGCATCCTCAAGCAGTTCGCCCGCGAAGTGAATGCAGTCCTCCCCAAGCTCGAAGCCATGTGCCCTCTCAGGTGGTCGGCATGCGCCATCACGTTCAGCTCAGCAGATCAGCTCAAGTGTGCGGCTACAGCCGGAGTCCTCCCGATGCTTTGTTCCCCAATCATCAGCAACGTGGTGGTCACCAGGACCCTCATCGATGGCGGGGCAGGGCTCAACGTCCTGCCCGTGGAAACATCCAACAATCTCCAAGTGCCCTACAGCCAGCTTCAGTCAACCAAGCCTTTCTCCGGAGTCACCGACGGCTCCACGGTCCTGATTGGGCAGGTCCGCTTCCCTGTGACCTTCAGGGCACGCGACAACTACCGCACCGAGCTCATCGACTTTGACGTCGCTCACATTCTACAATGCCATCCTTGGGTACCTAGCGCTGGACAAGTTCATGGCCGTAACTCACCACGGCTACAACGTCCTCAAGATGCCAGGAAGTGGCGGAGTCATGACGGTGCCCTGTGAAGAGAAGGACGCGGTGTGTTCCCTGGACCGAGCTTTTCAGGCCGCGTCACTGGAAGACCCGGATCGCGGAAGCAGGAGGCTTCCCGAGACCGCCCCCAAGAAGAAGAAGACATCGTCCGGCCCGGCCCCTCAGGAGGCAGGCCCCTCCGGGCCCGTGCCTGCCCAGGGGGAACCTCCTTCCATCCCATAGGAAAGCGCGCCCGGCGCCCTCCTCAGGCAGGGCTTGGGGGCTCTCCCCTGGAGGGCCACCGACCTGGCTAGGGTCACGAGGGAGGCACTTGGGCACCACATGGAGGCGTGTTTCAAAGCACGTTTCCCTCAAGAAGGAGTAAGGCAACGAGAGCCAGACCCTCAGGAGTTCGTCAGCAAGGACATTTAGGAGCTACAGGAGTCAAGAGTCATGAAAGGCGGCCCCCGCCTACCAGCAGTGGCTCCCCATCCAGGCAAAGATGGTGGGCTGCGCGTCTACATCGACATATCAGGGCTCAATCGAGTCACCTCTCTGGAGCGCCTTTGGCCCTCGCGAGTGGGGCGCTGCGGAGGTCCACCCCACAGCTACGTTCGCATGCCTTACGGCTTGCCGAACGCGGCTGCCACGTACCAGCGCCTCATGAGGGGCATCATGGAGGCACGAGAGGCCAGGCGTTCCGCAGCCCTGGCGGAGATGGAGATGGTCCGCGAGGAGCCACCAGCGCCTCCGGAGCCTCCCGAGGCCCCTAGGCCTGGGGGATCGTGAGGATCAGCTTCCGCAGCCCACCTAGTCTGCTACACCAACAGTCCTTCGTCCTCAACATCATCAGGTGACATCTTTCAATTTCATTTCCAGCTGGGAGCGCCCCCCCAGGGCTGCAATATTCCCAGGCCGCGTGGGTCTGTCCCTGCGGCATGTATCCCTTTTATTTCATGTTGTTAGCTTACCTTGTTGGGGGCGCCCCTCGGGCTGCATCATCCCCAAGTCGCTCGGGCCTGACCCAGTGATGTCCACCTTCCCAGCACCTATTTGAATGAATCCACTCCTTCGCGGCTAATGTGTTTGACCTAGTTGCCCGCTCAACTGACGCCAACGGATGGAACTGCTCCCAAACGGCACGACGCTTGCGCATGGGTCCGTCCCTGCAACGCCGACAAACCTGAATGGCTGAGCTCTCGCCGCGGCAGCCCCGCATGGCGCCACCTCGTCAAGCCTTCAGTGCCTCATCGCCCCTCGGAAGCAACCAACGGCTGACTGTCAATTGTTATGGCAACCCCTCGTTCTTTCTATGATGGGTTTACAGGATCTCCTAAAGGAGCCGCATCAGGCGAGGCCCTTGCGGTCTCTCCTTCACTCTCATTCGCGCGAACCACTTGCACGTTAAAGGGGGGTGCCTGAGCATCGCGACTCAGTGCTCCTACTGGCTCTCCAGCCCTCACCCTCTGGCCTTGTCCACGGCATCGCGACCTAGCATACCAGCAACGGCTGAGACTCGCTCGAGGGCCGGGACCCGAGGACGTAGAGCAGAAAGGGGAGAAAAGGCGAGAGGGGAGGGACTCGCGAGGACCTCGCCGAGCAACCTCACGCCTGCCGATGCACGGACCTGGTGACACACCAGAGAGCGACCCCTGATTCTCGAGATAAGTCACCACCCGGAAGCACCAGCTACCGTGGCACCATGCCCGCACCTAATGCAATCCTGTGTTAGCGACGCCGCTCTCCTTTCTCACCGAACGATGGCTGCTTGAGCGCCAAAGGGGACCTCCTGAGCATCGCGACTCAGGGGCTCTTACCGGACTCCGGGTCGCTCACCTCCTGGCCTTGACCACGGCATCGCGACCCGGCATACCAGCGACAGCTGAAGCCGCCTTGGGACTGGGACCTGTCGGCGCAGAGCACCAAGCCCTCGTGAGGTTCGAAAGGGAGAACTGAGCTAAGACGGAATGAGCAACTCACACAATTCTACGACAAGGGTTATATTAACAAAACAGGATCATAGGCACCTTACAAGCCCCCACGGGACGCGTCTTTGATTCCTCGCAGGGAATAGATCCTAAAAGGACGCTAACTACGCGCGCCCTGCAAAAGACACCATCATCAACAGTGGGCCATCAAGCACCGGCGCCAACCCCATCCAGATCAGAGGCGGTGACGGCCTGACGAGCCCGCCCTGCTCCAGGAGCGGCGCCGGCTCGGGGGCTCGTAGCTGTCATCGCTCGTCTCCGGAGTCGCAAAGAGCTCGCTGGAGTCGCTGGAACCTCCGCCGCCTCCGCCGCCTAAGGAGCCGCCAAGGGAGCGGTCGGCGGGCCCAGTCCTCGCCGCAGCAGGGTCCCGGCCACCTCTCCCAGGGCAGCACTCCAGCCGGCGCCCGTTTGCATCGAAGACCTTGAAGAACATCACTGAAGCACCGTCGTACTCCAAGTGGATCGCGAAGGTGCCTCTTGTCCTGCAAACCCGAGCGACTTTGCTCCAGCCTCGAGTCATGAAGACCTCGCCCGGGGCAACGACCGCGACCTCTGCCTCGGTCACGCGAGTGCTGCAACCGGCATGCTGCAGCCAAAGCTCCAAGAGTTCTCCCTGCGGGATGATGGAGGTGAAGAAGGGAGGAAGGCGAATCCAAGACTGAGGAGGCATGGCGGCGTGGAACACGAACTCTCGGGAGGAGCCCTCGGTGTGGACCCCAGGGGGGACGACCCACACCTTCGTGACCCGTCGGCCCCGACGGCGGCGCCGCCCGTGGCGATCAGCATCAGCTCCTTCAGGGCCCTCGTTGTGGGCGTACAAGGGAAGCGGGAACCCCGGCGGTGGCCGCTCGCACCAGGGCCTCGACACCACCTGATGGGCCCCCTCGTCCGGGCCGCGGAGGACGAGCCGTTTCTTCGGCGGGAGCGGGTCTGGTTCCTCTCGGGGATCCTTTCCCTTCTCTACCGTCAAGAACCGGCGGATCAGAGCCATCGCAGCAAGACGGGGCAAGGACCGGGAAGAAGGAGAAGCAAGAAGGGATGGACTGGAAGGGCGCGCGCCATTCCGTACTTATGGCCAGCGAAGGCCAACCGCCGACCTCCACGATCGCAGGTAATCATGACCCGCTTTGCATGCAGGGACTTGTCCAATCCGTGCAGTTGCCGAGGTGCCATGGGGAAGTGGTGACGCCCACGTCCAATCAACCGCAACGCGGCGCCCAAGACCGCAGGCTGTTAGGGCCCGCGGCACTTCGCTCTTGCCCTTCCGCCTCCCTGCACGGCCAAGTCCGGGCGCACCTTGGGCCCGGGGGCTACTGTCGGCGTTCTGGGAATGGGGGTCCCCAGACTTGCCTGCTTGCGGCCTGCGGCGTGGCTCAAAAGGGGGCCCAGCACGGCCCATCTTCATCAACACAGACCCAAGACCCTTGCGAGGGGCCAAGCCTCGCGGGGCGGACAACACAGAGCTTCCTCAGGCACGGCCTCACCAGGCTGGCTTGCGAGGAGGCGAAGAGATCAAGGCGGGGTACCTCACGAGGTGCCCGTGACGCAAGCCATGACGACCAAGGGCGCCAGGCGGGCGCCAGCCCGCGCTGTGTCCTCCTTTCCCCTTTGGTGCAAAGGGGGCAAGCGCAGCCGCGGGGTACCGAGGCATCAGGCTAAGGTTGCCATTTTGATGCAACAAGACCAAGACCAGAAGGACTGCAAGACGGAGGTATTCGTGGAGCCCAAGACGACGTCACCACCAGAGCTTTGTGCAGGGAGGACCAAATTTAGTCAGGATAAGTGTATCAGATGTTCCCCTTCAAACTGGCCAATTGTTGGCGCCCTTCCCGCTCAATATTTGGGAAGAGGCCCAGGGCCATTGCCTATAAATAGGACCAGCCACCCACAGGGAGGAGGGGGGTTCGGGTTCAAGATCGAGCATCGAGGATCAAGGATCGAATCGAAATCAGAGAGAGAGAAGGGTGACTGAACTCCTCCTAGCAGTTCGTCCCCCCCCCCCAGCCAAGAACAGACCCTTGCGAGGTTGTTCTTCCTTGTATTATTCATCATCATCAGCCCAAGAGGCAATCCACCACACCACACACTAGAGTAGGGTATTACACCACAACGGTGGCCCGAACCAGTATAAATCATGTGTTTCTTGTGCTGTTCTTTCCATAGCTTAGATCTTAGCAAGGCGGAGGGGTGCAGGTAGGTAGAAGGCAAAATCTCCGCGCGCACCCCAGTGTTCGAACCTCAAGGGTCTGCCAGAACCCGAAATCCGACAATTACAAGAGTAGATCTTCCACGAGATCAGATAGGCTAAACCCTAGAAGCTAGCCTATGGTATGATTGTCTGTCTTCCTACAGACTAAAACCCTCCGGTTTATATAGACACCGGAGGGGGCTAGGGTTACACAAGGTCGGTTACAAAGGAGGAGATACGCATATTCGTATTGCCTAGCTTGCCTTCCGCACCAAGTAAAGTCCCATCTGGACACAAGATGAAGTCTTCAATGTTGTATCTTCATGGTCCAACAGTCCGGCCAAAGGATATAGTCCAGCTGTCCGGAGACCCCCTAATCTAGGACTCCCTCAATAGCCCCTGAACCAGGCTTCAATGACGATGAGTCCGGCACGCAGTGTTGTCTTCGGCATTGCAAGGCGGGTTCCTCCTCCGAATACACCATGGAAGAGTTTGAATGCAAAGACAGTGTCCGACCCTGTAAAATAAGTTCCACATACCACCGTAGAGAGAACGATACTTCCATAAATCCAATCTGCTGACATGTTTTGATAGTATGACATCACTTCATGGCCCGGTTATTATTCAAACCGCTTTTCTCAACCAGCTACGCACATATCGCGAGGCGGTTTTCTCGATACGTCTTGTCAAAGCAGAGATCGTGTTCCCCTTATCACGGGATTCTCATCAATACGGACGTGGGTAACCCAATCGCGCCATCAATTACGACACCTGGGGAATAAGCGGTTTTGCCAGGCAAGTGGGGAGACTCATCGCCTCCTCTGCCCTTATAAAAGGGACACATATCTACTTTTTTCACCCACGCCTTCTTCCTTCTCGCTTTTCCATTCCCGCACACTCGAGCTCTAGCACCCAAGCTCGCGTCCTTCTTCTCAAACCACTCCAAGCATGTCTGGAGCAGGAGGCAAGTGGATGGCTTCCTCCATCACGAAGGAAAACATCAAAAAGTTACAGGAGGCCGGATACCTACCTGCGAATATCGCGCACCGGCCGCCGAATGCGGGGCAGATCGTCCCAACGCCCGAACCCCATGAGAGGGTAGTTTTTCTTTCCCATTTCGTCTGCGGACTGGGATTTCCTCTCCACCCATTTGTCCGCGGGCTCATGTTCTACTACGGGCTGGATTTCATGATCTGGCCCCCAACTTTATCCTCAACATCTCGGCATTTATCGTCGTGTGCGAGGCCTTCCTCCGCATCAGGCCCCACTTCGGCCTATGGCTGAAAACCTTCAATGTCAAACCGAAGGTGCTGGGAGGCTAGCAAGCAGAATGCAAAGGCGCCATGGTGGGCAAGATGCCCAATGTCACCTGGCTCGAGGGTACTTACGTGGATACCGTAAAGGGGTGGCAATCGGGGTGGTTCTACATCACCGAGCCGCGCGACTCCAACTGGGTGGCGGCCCCCAAATTTCGATCCAGAATCCCCACGCGGCTCACCTCCTGGAAAAAGAAGGGCATGTCCTGGGGTTCTCCGGTAGAGCTGACCGGACTCCAGACCTGCATCCAGAACGTGACGAGCAAGAAAATCAAGCTCGTTAACGTGGTCCAGGTCATGCTCCTCCGCCGGATCCTTCCATGCCAACAACGGGCATTTGTTTTGTGGGAGTTCGACTCAGCACAGCACCAGACGCTGCGAGATCTCTACGACACGACGCACGAGGACGTCTGGAGGGTGTTATTCAAGGGCGCCGAGATGCCTCCCTCCCTCACCAAGGACCACGGACTCAGCGCAAAGCGTCGCGCCCATTTGGTAGGCTTTTATATCTCTCAGGGTATTCGTGCGCCCTGGTTTAGTTATGTGCTGGATCTAAGTTTTCATGTCATTAACAGGACTGGATAAAGACAGCGAAGCAGCTTGATTGCCCAGCCCCTTGCCCGAAGATCCTGCAAACGCTCTTCTAACGAAGATGCTGACTCCGGCACCTTACAAGGTGCCGGAAAAGACAGCCAAGAAGAAGGCCACAGGGACCCGAAAGGGTCTCCGGCGCAAGATGGTTCTATCGGACTCATCGTCTGATGAGTCCGACGCGCCCTCCTCCCACGGAAACGAGGAGGAGGAGAAAAGTTCTCCCCCCCCCCCCGCCGGGGGAGACAAGAAAAGGAAGGCCAACCCATCCGGGGAGGCCAAAGGGTCCAAGAAGGGAAAGATCCTCCCTCCGGACTGTGCCACGACGGCCGCCGACAGCGGCGACGAGTGGCTACCCAGGGACAAGCCCCTAGCAAAGTCATAAGTGTCTCGACACCATAGTACTTCATGTTACGTTTTATTGTACTGCCTTTGCTCATGCCGAACCTGATTATGCAGTCCGGCCCGAGATCGTCTCGACGTACCCTCATCGAGCAGCTCTTTGGGCTCGTCGGATATGAACAACAGTTCTCCTCCGACGGCTTCCACCCCTCGCCCTACAGACAACGCCGAGGTGGTGTCTCAGGAGGCACCGTCCCAAGGGGAGGCGGTCCTGGGGGCGCCTCACGGCGACCTCCTGGACCCTGGGTACCGAGTGAGGCTCCTGCGGGCTTCGAGTTCGGGCCCCAGCCGGACACCGTGTCGGAACCTTCAATGGCTCTGGACTCCGGCAAGCGGTCCCCCATAAAGGAGGGCCAACCATCCGTGCCGGTGTCCTCTGTCCAACCAGAGGCACCGGACAACTTGATGGAAGCGCTTCACAGCGCTTCCATCGATGAAGAACACCGCACTATTATGAGTGTGGTGGTTAAGAAGGTTCAGTCTGCCAAGAACGGGCTGACCGAAGCTTGCGCCAGCCTCCTAACAAGCTTTGAGGTAAGCATTCAAAATATAAAAATATTACCGCATAGATAGTAGCCCCTGATGCTCTGTTCGGCGTTCGCGAAGAAAAGCCGAATAGGGTATCAAATGATAACTCAAGAGTCTAATTAGAGTATGTCTATGTGTATGTGCAGGATTCCCTGCTGGCCACTGCCACACGTACTGCGGAGGTCTCTACACTGAAGCAGGCCCTGAAGCGGTTTGAGGACGAGCTCAGCCTTACCAAGGGGCAGCTCGAAGAGAAAAAAGGTAAGATGTACCCCCGTTTATATAGTTAAAAATAAGTCTTGTGTAAAGTAATAGGATCATCATGAATTTGTCAGGGGCCACGAACGAGGTGGAGACCCTGAGGAAGGCATTGTCCGTGGTCGAAGACAAAGCGGCCAAAGAATGTATTGAACGGGAGAAACAAGAAGCCCGAGTGGGCGAGGTGCAGCAAGAGCTCGAGGCTCACGCCAAGAAGCACGAGTCCTTGGAGCTTGACTCCAAGACGCGGGAGTCCGAGCTCGCGCAAGCGCTTGAAAGCGTCCGGAGCGCCAAGGCCGAAGCCCACAAGGCCCTCCAGGAGATTGATGCGGCAAAGAAGATAACAGCGGGTAAGGCATTCAATATGCAAAGCAAGCATGTGAAGGAGACTTTACTTTTTCTTACATGAGTTCAGAGCTCTCTAGGAGCGTTTCCAGATCTTCCCCGCAGTGTGCTGGATGCCACAGAGTTTTACCGGGCTGAGGAGGGGAGCTCAACGGAGAAGTTGTTCTGGTCTCAGTATACTGGGACCGAACACCCCGTGTCCTTAAGCGACCAGTTGAAGCAGTTGGTCGAACTTCACAAGGTAGCCGAACAGGACATGAAGGGCCTTATAGTCCGGATGTGGCCTGGCGAGCCCTTGTCCGACAGCTACTTCGGTCTGGTGAGGCGGCTGGTGGAAGCCTGCCCACGGATTGAAGTCATCAAGCGATCCGTCTACATCGAAGGTGCACACAGAGCTTTTACCCGGGCGAAGGTGCACTGGGCGAAGCTGGACGCCGTGAAGCTTGTGAAGGAGGGGCCGCCGGAGGGCAAGGAGCATCGCTGCCCCGAGAATTACTATGAGAGCGTCCTGAAGGGTTCCCGCTTAGTGGTGGATGAGTGTGCCAAGGATGTAAGTTTTGAATGAACATGCCCATGTGATCCTGTAATATGAAACGAGTTCTTTTGCGCCATGCGACGCTTTCTTAATTTAAAATATTACCTTCTGTGCGGCCGTTTATAAAATCTGAGAGTTGGCCAGTCGTCTGCTTCTGCCCCCATGTAGCTAGTACTGGGGTGTTAGGGGTAAATCTGAACACTCTTTACCCCAATTTTGGGTCCTTCAAGGGAGGTGCTCAGCGCAACGAACCAGGCAATCGGACTATAATGCTTTATCACTCTCACTTAGCCATAGAAGTATATGATTTTAAATTTTTGGCGAAGCCCCTGGTATTCGGAGGGCTGAATTTGGGGCGCTATACACGCCTAAGCCGGACAAGGACGACTCCTCGCCCGAAGCGGAAAAAGTCTTTAAGGACTTGAGACCTCTCGAACAGCGACCAGTCTCTTGGCTTATCATGGCAGTCAGTTTTTGGCTTTCTCTACTGAGGTGCTCATCCGGAAGAACCGGGACACAATCGCAGTAGTTCTCCCACCGCTACCTTAGCCAATATAGTGGAACGTAAGGTACCAAAGCATGGGAGCCGGGCAACCCAACATTTGACCCAAGACATGATTCGGAGCTGATGCATATAATGCTATAACTTCGGGGTGCCGCATTGTCGAAAGTGTTCGGACTTCTTGCGCCGTATTACGGGGTGAACGAGAGCCCCTGGCGTACTGACCGTACCCGAGCGTGCAGGTGCGGAATGTCGTAAATGGACATATAAGAAAAAGAGAAAAACTTAAATAATGCAATAACAGATTAATAATATGCATTTTTATTTGAATAATACGTCGAAGCGCACTGGTACAAGTAGTGCAATAAGCATAAAGTAGGATAATTCAAAATGTCCTATCCAAGGCAAGCTATGCAATAATAATGAAAAGCGGGTATATCAAGTATTACTAGAGACCACCTGGCGGTTCCCGTGTTCATCTTAGCTTCTTGCCACCTTGGTTGTTGCTTCCGGAATGTGTCCGGCCGTCGAACTGCCGGAAAGGCCTTCCGAAGAATTAGGCCCTGAAAGAGAGAGGGAATGTCAAAGGTATACAACCCCTGGTGTGGTTAAGCCACAATGCAAGGTGTGTCCTGATTGTGCCCCCACCTATGTCCATGGTATTTTCAATGCATAGTTATGTATGCGCGGCACGAATTTCGTTGCTGCACTGGGACTGGGACGGGGGCCGAATTTCTAGGCGAGCGTAGATCGCGCCAGGCAATCCTGCTGCAGATTATTCCGGACGCGCTTGAAGGTGTCTGGGGGCTGTAACGCCGAATGAGTGGTTTGTCTGAACAGGCTGCTTTGTGCCTCTGCTGCAAGGGCCGCAGTGTGCTCTTCCGTACGGAGCGAGCGTTCTGTGTTTCCATTTACTGTTATGACCCCGCGAGGTCCTGGCATCTTGAGCTTGAGGTATGCGTAATGCGGCACTGCATTGAATTTTGCAAATGCTGTCCGTCTGAGCAGTGCATGATAGCCACTGTGAAACGGGATGATGTCGAAGATTAACTCTTCACTTCGGAAGTTATCCGGTAATCCGAAGACCACTTCAAGTGTGATTGAGCCTGTGCAATGGGCCTCTACACCTGGGATGACGCCTTTAAAGGTGGTTTTGCTGGGTTTGATCCTTGAGGGATCGATACCCATTTTTTGCATTGTATCCTGATAAAGCAGGTTCAGGCTGCTGCCGCCGTCCATAAGGACTCGAGTGAGGTGAAATCCGTCAATGATGGGGTCGAGGACCAGTGCGGCGGATCCGCCATGACAGATGCTAGTGGGGTGGTCCCTACGATCGAAGGTGATCGGGCAAGCAGACCATGGGTTGAACTTCGGGGCAACGGGCTCCATCGCATAGACGTCCCTTAGTGCACGATTCCGCTCCCTCTTGGGAATGTGGGTTGCGTATATCATGTTCACTGTCTTCACTTGTGGGGGAAACCACTTCTGTCCCACTGGGTTCGGCGGCCAGGGCTCCTCCTCGTCATCGCTATGCAGCCCCTTGTCCTTGTTTTCAGCATTTAACTTGTCGGCCTGCTTGAACATCCAGCATTCTCTGTTGGTGTGATTGGCTGGCTTGTCAGGGGTGCCGTGGATTTGACATGAGCGATCCAGTATGCGATCCAGACTGGACGGAGCCGGAGTATTTCTTTTGAATGTCTTTTTCCGCTCACCGGATCTGGAGCCTTTGAATCCGACATTGACTATCGTATCTTCGGTGTTACCGCCGTTATTGCGGCGCTTTGGTCTATTACGACGCTACCTACTGTTGACGTCTTTGGTATCCGAGGTATCTGGATTCCTTGATGTGTTGTTGCTGCGAGCCAGCCAGCTGTCCTCGCCCGCGCAAAAGTGGGTCATGAGTGTTGTGAGGGCTGCCATAGATTTCGGCTTCTCTTGGCCGAGGTGGCGGGCGAGCCACTCGTCGCGGATGTTATGCTTGAATGCCGCTAGGGCTTCTGCATCCGGATAGTCTACAATTTGATTTTTCTTAGTCAGGAACTGTGTCCAGAATTGTCTGGCGGATTCCCCTGGCTGCTGGGTTATGTGGCTCAAGTCATCAGCATCCGGTGGCCGCACATAAGTGCCCTGGAAGTTGTCAAGAAATGCGTCTTCCAAATCCTCCCAACTGCCGACGGAATCTGCTGGCAAGCTATTCAGCCAATGCCGAGCTGGTCCTTTGAGTTTTAGTGGGAGGTACTTGATGGCATGTAGATCGTCACCATGAGCCATGTGGATGTGAAGGAGGAAGTCCTTAATCCATACAGCGTGATATGTTGTGCCGTCGTATGATTCAATGTATACGGGTTTGAAACCCTCCGGGAATTCATGATTCATAACTTCATCAGTGAAGCATAGGGGGTGTGCGGTGCCTCTGTGCCGGGCTATATCCCGACATAGTTCGTATGAGTCTTGTCTGCTGTATTCGGCCCAGCCGGATTTACTCTTGGTGTATCCGACGCGACGATCATCGTCCCGTGTGGGCGCACGTGTTCGTGTCCCGTATATTGACCTTGTGATTTTTTGCCTTACTGTCCAAGATGTCTCATAGGTCCTTTGTGTTGCCCTAGGCCTTAGTATCTTTGACTGAGTGGCGACGGGGTGCAGACTGAACTTTAGGCTGAAACGCCTCTCTGGCTCGGCCCCGTAGTGGCCAGTCAGCCGCGTCGTACACTGGTGAATGAGGCTTCAATGCTTCCTCCTCGAGGTGGGGTAGCAACCTGCGTTTGGGGTAACTTTTGGACGGGCGCTCGAATTCATGCTCCTGGGCCGCAAGTACTTCGGTCCATCTGTCTGCTAGCAAGTCTTGATCAGCTTGAAGCTGTTGTTGTTTCTTCTTTAGGCTACTTGCCGTGGCCATAAGCCGGCACTTGAAGTGCTCTTGCTCGACGGGGTCCTCAGGCACGATAAACTCGTCATCACCGAGGCTCGCCTCGTCTTCGAAGAGAGGCATGTAATTGTCCTCCTCCGGTTCTCCATCTGCTGCCCGCTCTGGGGGGCTAGCTTGTCCGTCCTCTAGCTCTGCACTGTGCTGGAGGGGATCGTTGTTGTCTTCGGTGCTATCCGGAGTGTTATTATCTCCTGTGTCGGTATCACTGTTCTTGCAGTGGCGGGACTTAGAGCGGCACCACTGACGTCGGTGCTTGGGTTGCTTTTTGGAGGGGTCATCCTCCGCTTTCTCGCCGCCATTGGCTTCTTTGGGGGTGTCCACCATTTATATATCATATGAAGAGGTGGCGGTCCAGTGCCCCGAGGGCGGTGGATCCTGTTCGTCTCCGGCTTCGTCGTCCATACCGTCGAAGTCTTCGGAGCCGAAGTCGAGCATGTCGGTTAAGTCGTCGACAGTGGCTACCAAGTGGGTGGTGGGTGGGCAGCGAATTTCTTCGTCGTCCGCATCCCATTCTAGCCGGACATAGTTCGGCCAAGGTTCTCCTGACAGGGAGAGAGACCTTAATGTATTTAGCACATCCCCGAAGGGTGAGTGCTGAAAGATGTCCGCGGAGGTGAACTCCATGATCGGCGCCTAGTCGGATTCGACGGGCACGGATATGAGCGGCTCGGAGTCCATGGCCGGAGATGAATCCAGTTGTTCGGCGACACGGCTCTCGTAAGGGGTGAAGTCAGTATCCGGCTCCATCGCCACTGAGAGTGCGGCATCCATGGCGGGGTCCATCCCTCCGCTCTCGGATGGCGCGAGTTGCTCGATTAAAGGACGGAGTAGCTGCGGACGCGATCTCCCGAACACTGTCCGACGGCAGAGTTACGCCATGCTCGTCGCGACTGCGCAGCACGTCCGACATGGGATCGAATCGTCGAAGATCAAGTCTCCGTGGATATCGGCCGTGTAGTTCAAGTTTCCAAATCTGACTTGATGGCCAGGGGCATAGCTCTCAATCTGCTCTAGATGGCCAAGCGAATTGGCCAGCAGTGCAAAGCCGCCGAATACGAAGATCTGTCCGGGGAGGAAAACCTCACCTTGGACCGCATCGCTAGTGATGATTGAAGGATCCATCGAGCCTTACGGTGACGACATAGTGGAACTCTCGATGAAAGCACCAATGTCGGTGTCAAAACTGGCGGATCTCGGGTAGGGGGTCCCGAACTGTGTGTTTAAGGCGGATGGTAACAGGAGGCAGGGGACACGATGTTTTAGCCAGGTTCGGGCCCTCTTGGTAGAGGTAAAACCCTACGTCATGCTTGATTGTTCTTGATGATATGAGTATTACAAGAGTAGATCTACCACAAGATCAAAGAGGCTAAACCCTAGAAGCGCCTATGGTATGATTGTCTGTCCTCCTACGGACTAAAACCCTCCGGTTTATATAGACACCGGAGGTGGCTAGGGTTACACAAGGTCGGTTACAAAGGAGGAGATACGCATACCGTATTGCCTAGCTTGCCTTCCACGCCAAGTAAAGTCACATCCGGACACGAGATGAAGTCTTAAATCTTGTATCTTCATGGTCCAACAATCCGGCCAAAGGATATAGTCCAGCTGTCCGGAGACCCCCCAATCCAGGACTCCCTCAGCAGGTTATATCTTCTTTTCATAGAGATAAGCATATTTCAAAGTATCAGGTAATTGTTTAAGCTCAAACACGGGATCACCCTTGGGTGGAGGAGGATCCCCTAGGATTTCAACATGCAAATTGTGTTTCAAAATAGGCCCATTGATTAAAGAATATTTCATCTAATTCCTTCCTTTCATTCATAAACATATCATTTTCATGGTCTAGCAAATGTTGCTCAAAAGGATTAGTAGGAGGCACGACAATAGAAGCAGGACCAATAATTTCATCCTTACTTGGCAATTCTTTATCATGGGGTTGTCTACAAAATTTAGAGAAATTAAAATCATGAGACATATCCCCTAGACCAACAGTAACAATATCTTTCTCGCAGTCTGTCTGAGCATTAATAGTATTCAAGAAAGGTCTACCAAATATAATGGGACAAAAATCATCTTGTGGGGAGGAAAGAACAAGAAAATCAGCAGGGTATTTTATTTTTTTCCCACGCAAGACTTCAACATCTCTAACAATCCCAATTGGTGATTGATACGTCTACAACATATCTATAATTTTTGATTGTTCCATGCTATTATATTATCTGTTTTGGATGTTTTATATGCATTAATATGCGATTTTATATGATTTTTGGGACTAACCTATTAACCTAGAGCCTAGTGCCAATTTCTGTTTTTTCCTTGTTTTAGAGTTTCACAGAAAAGGAATACCAAACGGAGTCCAACCGGATAAAACTTTCACCATGATTTTTCTTGGACCAGAAGACACCCAGGAGACTTGGAGTGCAAGTCAGAGGTGCCTCGAGACAGCCACAATGGTGGAGGGCGTGCCCAGGGGGTGGGGGCGCCCCCGACCTTGTGGGCCCCTCGTAGCCCCACTGGCCTAATTATTTCGCCTATATATACTCTTGTACTCCAAAACATCCAAGGGAGCCATGAAACGACTTCTGCATCGCCACAACCTTCTGTACCCGTGAGATCCCATCTTGGAGCCCTTTTTGGATCTTGCCGGAGGGGGAATCGATCACAGAGGGCTTCTACATCAACTCCATTGCCTCTCCGATGAAGTGTGAATAGTTTACTTCAGACCTACGGGTCCATAGCTAGTTGCTAGACGGCTTCTGATACATCTCCGTCGTATCTATATTTTTTAATTGTTTCATGCCAATATTATACAACTTTTACATACTTTTGGCACCTTTTTATATGATTTATTAGACTAACCTATTGATCCAGTGCCCAGTGCCAGTTCCTGCCTTCTGCATGTTTTTTGTATCGCAGAGTATCCATATCAAACGAAGTCCAAATGCAATAAAATTTCACGGAGAATTATTTTGGAATATATGTGATTTGGGGGAGTTGGAATCACCGCAAACGGGGGACCGATTTGGGCACAACCCACCAGGGCGCGGTCTTGGAGCCAGGCGTGTTGTGGTGGGTTGTGCTCACCTCGTACGTCGGTAGGGGCTCTACTTCGGGCACAAGGGAGCTTATATCCGGAAAAAAATTGTGTTAAATTCTCAGCGTAATCGGAGCTACGGATCTCCGGGAATATAAGAAACGGTTTTCGGCCAAATCTAGGGAACGCGAAACAAAAGAGAACAGAGAGGGAAATCCAATCTCGGAGGGGCTCCCGCCCTTCCGCTGCCATGGAGACCATGGACCAGAGGGGGAACTCTCCTCCCATCTAGGAGGAGTCCAAGGAAGAAGAAGTGGTAGGGGGCTCTCTCCCCCTAGCATCCGATGGCACCGGAGTGCAGTCGGGGCAACGATCGGGACAGCGATCTACATCAACAATCTTGCTACCGTCAACACCAACTTTATCCCACTCTATGCAGCGGTGTAACACCTCTTCTCCCTGCTGTAATCTCTACTTAAACATGGTGCTCAACTCCATATATTATTTCCCAATGATCTATGGTTATCGTATGATGTTTGAGTAGATTTGTTTTGTCCTGTGGGTTAATCGTGATCTTGGTTGGTATGATTGTATATTTTATTTATGGTGCTGTCCTACGGTGCCCTCCATTCTCGCGCAAACGTGAGGGGCCCCTGCTGTAGGGTGTTGCAATATGTTCATGGTTCACTTATGGTCGGTTGTGAGAGTGACAAAAGCTTAAACCCGAGTAGGTGGGCTATGGCGTATGGGATAAAGAGGATTTTATACTTAATGCTATGGTTGGGTTTCACGACCTTAATGATCTTTAACAGTTGCGGATGCTTGCTAGAGTTCCAATCATAAGTGCATATGATCCAAGTAGAGAAAGTATGTTAGCTCATGCCTCTCCCTTATATAAAATTGCAAGAATGATTACGGGTACTTGTTATCGATTGCCTAGGGACAAATAACTTTCTTGTTGACACAAACCCTTTTACTAAACACCTAACTTTTATTATCTTGCAAAGTACTTCTAGTTTTATTCTTGCAAAGTAGTTCTAACATCACACCTACAAAATAGTTTCATACTTGTTTCCGATAAAGCAAACGTCAAGTGTGCGTAGAGTTGTATCAGTGGTCGATATAACTTGAGGGAATATTTGTTCTGCCTTTAGCTCCTCGTTGGGTTCGACACTCTTATTTATCAAAGAAGGCTACAAATGATCCCCTATACTTGTGGGTTATCAAGACCTTTTTCTGGCGCCGTTGCCGGGGAGTTATAGCGTGGGGTGAATATTCTGGTATGTGCTTGTTTGCTTTATCACTAAGTAGTTTTTATTTCTTGTTCTAAGTTGTTCTCTATCTTTAGTTACGGATATGGAACACAAAACACCCAAAAAATTAGTTGTACCTACTACTCAAGGAGATGGGGAACCTCCTAAAACCCTCGATGCTTTTTATGTGAAAGATATTATGCACTACTTTGATAATCCTGAGAAAACCCCATTCAACTATATAATGGGAGTAACGTTGGATCAACATGCATACTTTAGGGATTATCACTTGACTCATAATGGAAAATTGTTATGGGATCAAATTCATATATTGAAGTGGTATGCTTTGAATCTATGCTCTAGATATGATTATACTTGTTGCTCTAGGATGAATGCTCCACACCTTCCCTTTTCATGCAAATTTAATGATAATGAAGTCTTAGCTTCTTATGCTAATGGTATATATGATTACTACGATGTGGAACGAATTGAAGAATTTGTTGCTTTTAAGGGTGCTTATGAAATTGATTCTTTGTTTAAAAAGTTTGAAGATTTTGATGATTCAGTTTATAGACCTGAAAATCTTGCTATCCTTAAATATTGCTATGATAATTATAAATACAATTACAATATTGATGTATTTATTGAGATAAATATTTTGCAGGAGTCTATGGACGAAGAAATTGATGAAACTGCGAGCTCATTGGATGAAAAAGATAATGAGGAGAGCGAAGAACAAATGGAGGAAGTGCGGATTAGCTACCCAGGCCCACCTTCTAATGAGAGTAACTCTTTAACTCATACATTAGTTAATGCCCCTTCGTTCTTACCGAAGGATGAATGCTATCATAATTGCTATGATCCCATTGATTCATTTGAAATATCCCATTTTGATGATGCTTGCTATGCTTGTGGCCATGATGCCAATTGAAATTATGCTTATGGAGATGAACTTGCTATAGTTCCTTATGTTAAGAATGAAATTGTTTCTATTGCACCAACACATGATTGTCCTACTATCTTTTCGAATTCTCCCAACTACACTATATCGGAGAAGTTTGTACTTATTAAGGATTACATTGATGGGTTGTGTTCTACCACTACACATGATAATTTTGATGAGTATAATATGCATGTGTTTTCTGCTCCTACTTGTAATTATTATGAGAGAGGAACTACATCTCAGCCTCTCTATGTTTCCAACACGACAAAATTGCAAGAAAATTTTTATGCTATGTATTGGCCTTTACTTGATGTGCATGAATTGTTCTTGTATGACATGCCGATGCATAGGAAGAGAGTTAGACTTCGTCATTGCTTGATATATGTTGCATTGTGCTCACTACTAAATGCCAAATCATTGTTAATTAAAATTGGCTTTGATACACCTTGGGATCCGAGTGGATCCATTACTTGAGCACTTTATGCCTAGTTTAATGGCTTTAAAGAAAGCGCTGCCAGGGAGACAATCCGGAAGTTTTAGAGAGTCATTTATTTCTGTTGAGTGCTTTTGTGAAGTTTAAAAAAATAGTGGGGAACTTAAAACTTCATAAAAAGAAAAGTGAAAGTGAGATAGACGAACATCGTGGAAGCGGGAGCATGCCTTGAACTTTGTTCATGCCCATGGAAACCTTGTGAATCTTGAATTGCAGAAACTTTTAAACAAAAATAATTATCCCCTTGTACAAATCCATTGTATTATAAAAATAATGTGCCAAGATTTTCCTTTAGGATGTTTAGATTGCTTGTTGGTATGTGCGGTGTAGAAACAGAAACTTTGGCTGTAGTGCGTGATTTTACATTTTTTACTGGAACGTCGAAAGCTTCTGAAATTTTTTGCATAGTATTTATATACAAAATTTTCATTTTTCCTAATTGTTTCAGAATTTTGGGAGTAACATAAGTATGGTGAACTTTCAGATTACTACAGACTATCCTGTTTAAGACAGATTCTGTTTTTGATGCATTATTTTGCTTGTTTTAATGAAACTATCGATTTTTATCGGTGGTATAAGCCATGAAAAAGCTATATTACAGTAGCTACAATGAGAAAATAAAATATGAATTGGTTTGCAATAGTACTTAGAGTTGTGATTTGCTTTATTATACTAACGGATCTTACCGAACTTTCTGTTGAGTTTTGTGTGGATGAAGTGATCAAAGATCGAGGAGGTCTCGATATGAGGAAAGGAGGAGAGGCAAGATCTCAAGCTTTGGGATGCCCAAGGCACCCCAAGTAAATATTCAAGGGGACTCAAGCGTCTAAGCTTAGGGATGCCCCGGAAGGCATCCCATCTTTCTTCAACAAGTATCGGTATGTTTTCGGTTTCGTTTAGTTCGCGTGATATGTGCAAATCTTGGAGCATCTTTTGCATTTAGTTTTCACTTTTATTTTATGCACCATTCTGGTATGAGATAGTCCATGGTTGATTTATAGAATGCTCATTGCACTTCACATATATATTTTGAGTGTGGCTTTATAGAATGCTTCATGTGCTTCACTTATATCATTTGAAGTTTGGTTGCTTGTTTCTCTTCACATAGAAAACCATTGTTTGAAGAATGATCTTTTACTTCACTTATATTTATTAGATCATGGTCTTTTGTAGAAATAATTAAACAGTCATGCTTCACTTAGATCTATTTAGAGAGCCAAAAGGAATTGGTCAATTGCATGGTTAGTCATAAAATCCTACATAAAACTTATAGATCACTGAATATGATATGTTTGATTCCTTGCAATAGTTTTGTGATATAGATATGGAATATGTGGGAGGTACTAGTAAATGGTTGTGTTTAGTAAGAATATTGGTGTTAAGGTTTGTGATTCCCGAAGCATGCACGTATATCTCTCGTTATGCTATGAAGTTGGAGCATGATTTATTATTGACTGTCTTCCTTATGAGTGCCAGTCGAGGACGAGCGATGCTCTTTTCCTACCAATCTATCCCCTAGGGGAATGCGTAGTAGTACTTTTCTTCGAGGGCTAATAAACTTTTGCAATAAGTAAATGAGTTCTTTATGACTAATCTGAGTCCATGGATTATACACACTCTTACCTTTCTGCAATTTGCCAGCCTCTATGGTACCGTGCATTGTCCTTTCTCACATCGATACGTGGTGCAAACTTCGTAGGTGCAACCAAACCCCGTGATATGATACGCTCTATCACACATAAGCCTTATTATATCTTCTTCAAAACAGCCACCATACCTACCTATTATGGCTTTTCCATGGCCATTCTGAGATATATTGCCATGCAACTTCCACCGCTTTCGTTTGATGACTTGATCATTCATTGTCATATTGCTATGCATGATCATATAACTAACATAGTAGTTGTGGCGCAGCCACCATTCATCATATTTCATACATGTTATGCTAGATCATTGAACATCTTGGTTCATAGCCAGAGGCATTCATATACAGTCATACTTTGTCATAGGTATTGAGTTGTAACTTTATTACTTTTGAGTTATAAATAAATAGAAATGTGATGATCATCATTATTCATTTTTAGAGCAGTGCCCCAGTGAGGAAAGGATGATGGAGACTATGATTCCCCCATAAGTCGGGATGAGACTCCAGACAATGAGAGAGAGAAAAAGGAAAAGGAAAAAAAGAAAGAAAAAAGAAAACGAAAAAAATAAACAAACAAAGAGATAAGGGGCATTGTTAGCATCCTTTACCATACTTGTGCTTCAAAGTAGCACCATGTTTTTCATATGGAGAGTCTCCTATGTTGTCATTTTCATATACTAGTGGGAATTTTTCATTATAGGATTAGGTGCACACCCACTTAGTTTTCATATTGAGCTTTCATACACTTACAGCTCTTAGTGCATTCGTTGCATGGCAATCCCTACCCGTCACATTGATATCAATTGATGGGCATATCCATAGCTCGTTGGTTAGCCGCATCGATGTGAGACTTTCTTACTTTTTGTCTTCTCTATATTTACCCCTATCATCATACTCTATTCCACCCGTAGTGCTATATCCATGGCTTGCGCTCATGTATTGCGTGAGGGTTGAAAAAGATGAAGCGTGTTAAAAAGTATGAACCAATTGCTCAGCTTGTCATCGGGGTTGTGCATGATAAATACTTTGTGTTAAGAAGACAGATCATTACAAGACTATATGATTTTGTAGGGATAGCTTTCTTTAGCGTTGGTATTTTGATAGACATGATTGTTTGTTGGGATGCCTGAGTATTGATATCTTTATGTCAAATTATAGACTATTGCTTTGAATCACATATGTCTCAATATTCATGCCATGGCTAGACATATGATCAAGTTTATGTTACGTAGCATTCCACACCAAAAATAATATTTTTTATCATTTACATACTTTTGGCAATATTATACAACTTTTACATCTCCATTGTATCTATAATTTTTGATTGTTTCATGCCAATATTATACAACTTTTACATACTTTTGGCAACTTTTTATATGATTTATTGGACTAACCTATTGATCCAGTGCCCAGTGCCAGTTCCTGTTTTCTGCATGTTTTTTGTATCATGGAGTATCCATATCAAAAGAAGTCCAAATGCAATAAAATTTCACAGAGAATTATTTTGGAATATATATGATTTTTGGGAGTTGGAATCACCGCAAACAGAGGCCCGAGGTGGGCACAACCCACCAGGGCGCGGTCCCGGAGCCAGGCATGGCATGGTGGGTTGTGCTCACCTCGTACATCGGCTAGGGCTCTACTTCGGGCGCAAGGGAGATTATATCCAGAAAAAATTGTGTTAAAATCTCAGCGCAATCGGAGTTACGGATCTTCGGGAATATGAGAAACTGTTTTCGGCCAGATCTAGGGAATGTGAAATAGAAGAGTACAGAGAGGGAGATCCAATCTCGGAGGGGCTCCCATCCCTCTGCCGCCATGGAGACCATGGACCAGAGGGGGAACTCCCCTCCCATCTAGGGGGGGCCAAGGAAGAAGAAGAGGTAGGGGGCTCTCCCCCTGGCTTTTGGTGGCCCCGGAGTGCCACCGGGGCAACGATCGGGACAACGATCTACATCAACAATCTTGGTACTGTCAACACCAACTTTCTCCCCCTCTATTCAGTGGTGTAACACCTCTTCTCCATGCTGTAATCTCTACTTAAACATGGTGCTCAACTCCATATATTATTTCCCAATGATCTATGGTTATCCTATAATATTTGAGTAGATTCATTTTGTCATGTAGTTTAATCGTGATCTTGGTTGGTATGATTGTATATTTTATTTATAGTGTTGTCCTACGGTGCCCTCCGTTCTCGCGAAAACGTGAGGGGGGGCCCGCTGTAGGGTGTTGCAATATGTTCATGGTTCGCTTATGGTGGGTTGCAAGAGTGACAGAAGCTTAAACCCGAGTAGGTGTGCTATGGCGTATGGGATAAAGAGGACTTGATACTTAATGCTATGGTTGGGTTTCACGACCTTAATGATCTTTAGTAGTTGCGGATGCTTGCTAGAGTTACAATCATAAGTGCATATGATCCAAGTAGAGAAAGTATGTTAGCTCATGCCTCTCCCTCATATAAAATTGCAAGAATGATTACCGGTACTTGTTATCGATTGCCTAGGGACAAATAACTTTCTTGTTGACACAAACCCGTTTACTAAACACCTAACTTTTATTATCTTGCAAAGTACTTCTAGTTTTATTCTTGCAAAGTAGTTCTAGCGTCACACCTACAAAATAGTTTCATACTTGTTTCCGATAAAGCAAATGTCAAGTGTGCGTAGAGTTGTATCGGTGGTCGATAGAACTTGAGGGAATATTTATTCTGCCTTTAGCTCCTCGTTGGGTTTGACACTCGTATATATCGAAGAAGGCTACAAACTATCCCCTATACTTGTGGGTTATTAGCTTCTTCTCTCTCTCTTTGATTCTCAATACAAAGTTCTCCTCGATGTTCTTGGAGATCTATTCGCTATAATACTCTTTTGTGGTGTGTTTGTCGAGATCCGATGAATTGTAGATTTATGATCAACTTATCTATGAATACTATTTGAATCTCCTCTGAATTCTTATATGCATGATTTGATATCTTTGCAAGTCTCTTCGAACTATCTATTTGGTTCGGCCAACTACATTGGTTGTTCTTGCAATGGGAGAAGTGCTTAGCTTTGGGTTCAATCTTGCGGTGTCCTTTCCCAGTGACAGTAGGGGCAGCAAGGCACATATTGTATTGTTGCCATCGAGGATGACAAGATGGGGTTTTCTTCATATTGCTTGAGTTAATCACGCTACATCATGCCATCTTGCTTAATGCGTTACTCTGTTCTTATGAACTTAATACTCTAGATGCAGGCAGGACTCGATCGATGTGTGGAGTAATAGTAGTAGATGCAAAATCGTTTCGATCTACTTGACACGGACATGATGCCTATATTCATGATCATTGGCTTAGATATCGTCATAACTTTGCGCTTTTCTATCCATTTCTCGGCGTAATTTGTTCACCCACCGTAATAATTTCTATTTTGAGAGAAGACTCTAGTGAAACCCATGGCTCCAGTGTCTATTTTACATCATATTAGTTCCCATCAACTTGCCAATTTTTGTCGTTGTTCCCTTACTTTGCAATCTTTTACTTTCCATTTAGCAAACCAAAAATATTACTTTACCGTTTATCCATCTCTATCAGATCTCACTTTGTGAATAACCGTGAAGGGATTGACAACCCCTTTGTTTCATTGGTTGCAAGTTGGTGTTTATTTGTGCAGGTATTCGGTGGCTTGTTGTGTAGTCTGCTACTGGATTGATACATTGTTTCTCAAAACTAAGGGAAATACTTACGCTCCTTTCCTGCATCACCCTTTCCTCTTCAAGGGAGAAACCAACACAAGCTCAAGAGGTAGCAAGAAGGATTTCTGGTGCCGTTGCCAGGGAGATGTACACCAAGCCAAGACATACCAAGTACCCATCGTAAACTCTCATTCCTCGCATTACATTATTCACCATTCGCCTCTCGTTTTCCTCTCCCCCACTTCTAAAATGATTTTCGAAAATATTCGCCTTTTCTTCGCCCCTCTTTTGTTCGTCTTTTCCGTTTGCTTGTTTGTTGCCACCATGTCTAAAACTGTGGAGGTTATTGTCGAAAAGGATAGTAGTAACGATGGGGGAAACTTTGATGATTCTGTTAATTCTGATCCGCATGAAGAAACTACTATCTTGCACACAAAGAAATTCCGCATAGGTAGTGAAAATATTATTGGAAAGGGGGTTATTCAAGATTTATTTACTTGTGCCGGTGCACTCCCCACTATGGGTGGATCTATCCTCCATAAAACTAGTAGCCTTGCGGATGCTATATCTTTGCTTGTTGTTGAACTTGAAAGACAATTTGTTCACATGCATCCATCCATACAAAGGATTTTTCTAGAATTTTCTAATACTGAGCATTCTTTTGTTAAGCATGTTGCCACTATATTCCTAGCTCATGAGTTTAGATTTATTATGAAAGAAGCTAGTGAAATTTTCTCTCATTATAAAGTAGATGGTGGTCGCGCTCCCATAGAGGGAATTCTCTTTAATCAGGAGGATATAATGCGTTTACGTTCTATGGATCATGTTGCTTGTAACGAAAATTTAAGAAAGAGGGTTCCTACCAATGTTTTAGTAAATAAGATTTCTGAGCTTAATGATGATCTTGCTATTCAAAACAATGGATTGGGTTTCTCTCTTGGACACAAGCTCATGAATTCTTGCCAAAAGAATGCTTACAATGATGAGTTGGTCATACAATATGAAGGGCCGAAGGAGGAACCAATTCCTCCCAAGATCGATCTTGGGGATTCCTATCCCATTAAATTTATCCCTTTTGATTACTTTTCCTTGCCTCAAAGAAAACTTGGTGATGAATGAAGAGAGTACGATATGAGTTTTCGAGACTTGCCTTATCATTATTACGATTATACTTAGATATATTCGTGTTTTTATGCCTAGCTAGGGGCCTTAAACAATAGCGCTTGTTGGGAGGCAGCCCAATTATATTTTAGTTCTTCCTTTTTAGGTCATGTTTTACTCTGAATAAATCATATAGACTATGGTAAGATTTGGTTTTTTGTTTTAATTAGTGTTTGTGCCAAGTAAGACCTATGGGATAACTTACGGTGATAGTTAATTTGATCTTGCTGAAAAACAGAAACTTTTGCGCTCACAAAAACAATTCTTATTTTAGCAGGAGCGTGATAAAATACTGATTCTTTTTGCATAATATAAACTAATTATCTACGAGTTCCTACTTTCTCAGGATTTTTGGAGTTACAGAAGTATTCGAAATCTCCAGATTGCTACGGACTGTTCTGTTTTTGACATAATGTGTTTTTCGCGTGTTGTTTGCTTATTTTGATGAATCTATGGCTAGTATCGGGGGTATGAACCATGGAAAAGTTGGAATATAGTAGATATTACACCAATATAAATAAATAATGAATTCACAACAGTACCAAAAGTGGTGATTTATTTTCTTATACTAACGGAGCTTACGAGATTTTCTGTTGGAGTTTTGTGTTGTGAAGTTTTCAAGTTTAGGGTAAGGATTTGATGGACTATGGAATAAGGAGTGGCAAGAGCCTAAGCTTGGGGATTCCCAAGGCACCCCAAGATAATATTCAAGGATGTCAAAAATCCTAAGCTTGGAGCTTCCCCGGGAAGGCATCCCCTCTTTCGTCTTCGTCTATCAGTAACTTTACTTGAGGCTATATTTTTATTCACCACATGATATGCGTTTTCCTTGGAGCGTCTTGTATGATTTGAGTCTTTGCTTTTTAGTTTGCCACAATCATCCTTGATGTACACACCTTTTGGGAGAGAAATGCATGAATCGTGATTTATTAGAATGCTCTATGTGCTTCACTTATATCTTTTGAGCTAGGCAATTTTGCTCTAGTGCTTCACTTATATCTTTTTAGAGCACAGCGGTGGTTTTACTTTATAGAAATTGATGAACTCTCATACTTCACTTATATTATTTTGAGAGTCTCTAAAAAGCATGGAAATTTGCTTTGGTTATAAAATTAGTCTTAATATGATAGGCATCCAAGAGGGATATAATAAAAACTTTCATATAAAGTGCATTGAATACTATGAGAAGTTTGATTCCTTATGATTGTTTTGAGATATGAAGATGATGATATTAGAGTCATGCTACTAAGTAGTTGTGAATTTGAGAAATACTTGTGTTAAAGTTTGTGAGTCCCGTAGCATGCACGTATGGTGAACCGTTATGTGATGAAGTCGTAGCATGATTTATTTATTTATTGTCTTCCTTATGAGTGGTGGTCGGGGACGAGAGATGGTCTTTTCCTACCAATCTATCCCCCTAGGATCATGCACGTAGTATTTTGTTTCGATGACTAATAGATTTTTGCAATAAGTATGTGAGTTCTTTATGTCTAATGTTGAGTCCATATGGATTATACGCACTCTCACCTTTCCGCCATCGCTAGCCTCTCTAGTACAGCGCAACTTTCGCTGGTACCATAAACCCACCACATATCTTTCCTCAAAATAGCCACCATACCTACCTATTATGGCATTTTCATAGCCATTCCGAGATATATTTCCATGTAACTTTCCACCGTTCCGTTTATTATGACACGCTCCATCATTGTCATATTGCTTTAGGATCATGTAGTTGACATCGTATTTGTGGCGAAGCCACCATTCATCATGTTTTTATACATGTCACTCTTGATTCATTGCACATCCCGATAGGCCGCCGGAGGCATTCACATAGAGTCATATTTTGTTCTAAGTATCGTAATTGTTGAGTTCTAAGTAAATAGAAGTGTGATGATCTTCATTATTAGAGCATTGTCCGATGTGAGGAAAGGATGATGGAGACTATGATTCCCCCGCAAGTCGGGATGAGACTCCGGACGAAAAATAAAAATAAAATAAAATAAAAGAGGCCAAAAAAATGAGAGAAGGCCCAAATAAAAAAAGAGAAAAAGAGAGAAGGGACAATGTTACTATCCTTTTTACCGCACTTGTGCTTCAAAGTAGCACCATGATCTTCATGATAGAGAGCCTCCTATGATTTCACTTTCATATACTAGTGGGAATTTTTCATTATAGAACTTGGCTTGTATATTCCAATGATGGGCTTCCTCAAATTGCCCTAGGTATTCGTGAGCAAGCGAGTTGGATGCACACCCACTTAGTTTCTTTTTGAGCCTTCATAAACTTATAGCTCTAGTGCATCTGTTGCATGGCAATCTGTACTCACTCACATTGATATCTATTAATGGGCATCTCCATAGCCCGTTGATACGCCTAGTTGATGTGAGACTATCACCTTCTTTTTGTCTTCTCCACAACCACCGTCTATTCCACCTATAGTGCTATATCCATTGCTCACGCTCATGTACTGCGTGAAAGTTAGAAAGTTTGAGAACATCAAAATATGAAACAATTGCTTGGATTCTCATCGGGGTTGTGCATGATTTAAATATTTTGTGTGATGAAGATGGAGCATAGCCAGACTATATGATCTTGTAGGGATAAGCTTTCTTTGGCCATGTTATTTTGAGAAGACATAATTATTTTGTTAGTATGCTTGAAGTATTATTGTTTTCATGTCAATATTAAAATTTTGTTTAGAATCTTACGGATCTGAACATTCATGGCACAATAAAGAGAATTACATGGATAAATATTTTAGGTAGTATTACACATCAAAAATTATGTTTTTATCATTTACCTACTCGAGGCCGAGCAGGAATTAAGCTTTGGGATCCTTGATACGTATAATTTTTGATTGTTCCATGCTATTATATTATCTGTTTTGAATGTTTTATATGCATTAATATTCTATTTTATATGATTTTTGGGACTAACCTATTAACCTAGAGCCTAGTGGCAGTTTCTGTTTTTTTCCTTGTTTTAGAGTTTTGCAAAAAAGGAATACCAAACGGAATAAAACTTTCGCCATGATTTTTCCTGGACCAGAAGACACCCAGGAGACTTAGAGTGCAAGTCAGAGGAGCCTCGAGGTGGTCACAAGGGTGGAGGGCGCGCCCCCAACCTTGTGGGCCCCTTGTAGATCCCCTGACCTAATTCTTTCACCTATATATACTCTTATACCCCAAAAACATCCAGGGAAGCCACGAAACCACTTTTCCACCGCCGCTACCTACTATACCCGTGAGATCCCATCTTGGGGCCTTTTCCAGCATCCTGCCGGAGGGGGAATCGATCATGGAGGGCTTCTACCATTTGCTAGCCTCTCTTGTGCCACGCAACTTTCACCGGTACCATAAACCCATCATTTACCTTCCACAAAACAGCCACCATACCTACCTATTATGGCATTTCCATAGCCATTACGAGATATATTGCCATGCAACTTTCCACCGTTCCGTTTATTATGACACGCTTCATCATAGTCATATTGCTTTGCATGATCATGTAGTTGACATCGTATTTCTGGCATGGCCACCATTCATAATTATTCATACATGTCACTCTTGATTCATTGCACATCCTAGTACACCGCCGGAGGCATTCACATAGAGTCATATTTTGTTCTAAGTATCGAGTTGCAATTCTTGAGGTTTAAGTAAATAAAAGTGTGATCATATTCATTATTAGAGCATTGTCCCATGTGAGGAAAGGGTGATGGAGGCTATGATTCCCCCACAAGTCGGGATGAGACTCCGGACGAAAAAAAGAGGCCATAAAAAAAGGAGAAGGCACAAACAAAAAAATGAGAGAAAAAGAGAGAAGGGGCAATGTTACTATCGTTTTTCCACACTTGTGCTTCAAAGTAGCACCATGATCTTCATGATAGAGAGTCTCTTATGTTGTCACTTTCATATACTAGTGGGAATTTTTCATTATAGAACTTGGCGTGTATATTCCAATGATGGGCTTCCTCAAATTGCCCTAGGTCTTCGTGAGCAAGCAAGTTGGGTGCACACCCACTTAGTTTCTTTTGTTGAGATTTCATACAATTATCGCTCTAGTGCATCCGTTGCATGGCAATCCCTACTCACTCACATTGATATCTATTGATGGGCATCTCCATAGCCCATTGATACGCCTAGTTGATGTGAGACTATCTTCCTCCTTTTTGTCTTCGCCACAACCACCATTCTATTCCACCTATAGTGTTATGTCCATGGCTCACGCTCATATATTGCGCGAAAATTGAAAAAGTTTGAGAATACTAAAGTATGAAACAATTGCTTGGCTTGTCATCGGGGTTGTGCATGATTGGAGCATTTTGTGTGACGAAAATGAAGCATAGCCAAACTATATGATTTTGTAGGGATGAGCTTTCTTTGGCTATGTTATTTTGAGAAGACATAATTGCTTGGTTAGTATGCTTAAAATATTATTATTTTTATGTCAATGTAAACCTTTTGTCTTGAATCTTTCAGATCTGAACATTCATGCCACAATAAAGAGAATTGCATTGAAATTATGTTAGGTAGCATTCCACATCAAAAATTCTGTTTTTATCATTTACCTACTCGAGGATGAGCAGGAATTAAGCTTGGGGATGCTTGATATGTCTCCAACGTATCTATAATTTTTGATTGTTCCATGCTATTATATTATCTGTTTTGGATGTTTAATGGGCTTTAATATGCTCTTTTCTATTATTTTTGGGACTAACCTATTAACCGGAGGCCAGTGCCAGTTTCTGTTTGTTTTGCCTATTTCGGTGTTTCGTAGAAAAGGAATATCAAACGGAATCCAAATGGAACGAAACCTTCGTGAGGATCATTCTTGGAACAAATGCAAACCAGGAGGCTTGGAGTGGAAGTCTGGAACTCCGTGAGGCGTCCATGAGACAGGAGGGCGCGCCGGGGGGTAGGCGCGCCCCCACCCTCGTGGGCCCCATGGAGCTCCACCGACGTACTTCTTTCGCCTATATATACTCTTATACCCTAAAAACATCAGGGGGAGCCACGAAACCACTTTTCCACCGCCGCAATCTTCTGTAGTCGTGAGATTCCATCTGGGGCCTTTTCTGGCGATCTGCTAGAGGGGGATTCGATCATGGAGGGCTTCTACATCAAGACCATAGCCTCTTCGATCATGTGTGAGTAGTTTACCACAAACCTTCGGGTCCATATTTATTAGCTAGATGACTTCTTCTCTCTCTTTGGTTCTCAATACAAAGTTCTCCTCGATGTTCTTGGAGATCTATCTGATGTAATACTTTTGGCGGTGTGTTTGACGAGATCCGATGAATTGTGGATTTATGATCAAGTTTATCTAGGAATAATATTTGGTTCTTCTCTGAATTCTTATATGCATGATTTGATATCTTTGCAAGTCTCTTTGAATTATCGGTTTAGTTTGGCCTACTAGATTGATCTTTCTTGCAATGGTAGAAGTGCTTAGCTTTGGGTTCAATCTTGCGGTGTCCTTTCCAAGTGACAGTAGGGGCAGCAAGGCACGTATTGTATTGTTGCCATCGAGGATAAAAAGATGGGGTTTATATCATATTGCTTGAGTTTATCCATCTACATCATGTCATCTTGCTTAATGCATTGCTCTGTTCTTATTAACTTAATACTCTAGATGTGTGGAGTAATAGTAGTAGATGCAGAATCATTTCGGTCTACTTAACACGGACGTGATGCCTATATTCATAATCATTGCCTAGATATTCTCATAACTATGCACTCTTCTATCAATTGCTCGGCAGTAATCTGTTCACCCACCGTAATACATGCTATCATGAGATAAGCCACTAGTGAAACCTATGGCCACGGGGTCTATTTCTTATTATATTGCATCTCTTTTTATTTACATCGCATCTCGTTTACTATTTTGCAATCTTTACTTTCCAATCTATACAACAAAAATACCAAAAACATTTACCTTACTATCTTTATCAGATCTCACTTTCGCAAGTGACCGTGAAGGGATTGATAACCCCTTTATCACGTTGGTTGTGAGGTTCTTGATTGTTCGTGCAAGTACTAGGTGACTTGCGTGTTATCTCCTACTGGATTGATACCTTGGTTCTCAAAAACTAAGGGACATACTTACACTACTTTGCTGCATGACCATTTCCTCTTCAAGGAAAAACCAACGCATGCTCAAGAGGTAGCAGTGCCGCATGCGTGCGACAGGGAGCTCCATCGGGATTGGCGGCACCTGAGGCCGACCTCACCTTCGACTCAAGAGACCATCTTGTGACCACCGCGGGTGTAGGCACGCTCCCTATGCTCTCCACCCCCACCATTTGTAACGTGGCGGTAACCAAGACTCTCATCGACGGCGAGGTTGGGCTCAACATGCTCTCCGTGGAAATTTTTGGCTTGCTTCACGTATCACATGGCCGGCTCCACCCCAACAAGCCGTTCTCCGGGGTCGTCGACGGCTGCACCGGCCCTCTAGGACAGATCTGCCTCCCAGTCACTTTCGGCACCCTCGACAACTACCTCACCGAGCTCATCGACTTCGACGTCGCCCGTATCGGCCTCCCTTACAACGCCATCCTTGGGTACCTGGCCTTAGCCAAGTTCATGGCGGCAACCCACCCCGCCTACAACCTCATGAAGATGCCGAGAAGCGGCGACGTCCTAACGGTGCCCGGGGACACCAAGGATGCGTTGGCGGCTCTCAAGTTCGCCTTCAGGACCGCAGCTGTCGCGCGGTCGGTGGAGGAAGGGACCCCAGGGGCTTCGGGGGCCGTGCCAGCAAAAAAGAAGCAGTTCTTCTCTCAAGACCAGCCCGAGATAAAGCAGCTGACGGTCGACCAAGATGGGGCATCAGGAGCGACCTTCACCATAGGTGCCAGCCTAGCTCCGGACCAAGAAAAGGCACTGGTCGATTTCTTGCGCGAGAACAAGGAGGTGTTGGCATGGGAGCCCAAGGACCTGGCTGGAGTCCCAAGGGGAGTGATCGAGCATCACCTGAATGTGTGCTCCAATGTACGCCCAGTAAAGCAGAAGGCGCGGTGGCAGTCTGTAGAGAAGCAGTCCTTCATCGTCCAGGAGACTCGCAAACTGCAGGAAGCTGGTGTCATCCGCGAGGTGCGGTACCCGAAGTGGCTGGCAAACCCGGTCGTCATGCCCAAGAAAGGGGGAATGAGCGCATGTGTCACAACCTGATTTTTGGCCCTTTCTTTTTCATTTCTTTTTCTGAAATTTTTGCTTGAGTTTTCTTTCTCCGTGGCTTTGTGGTTTGGAAAATGAGGAAGATGACCTCTTCTTTGCTTCCAGAGTGGCTTGTCAACCTCAAATCCTTCCCTAGACCTTCCCATTTTTATCCTAGCCCAAATCCCGATATTCTATTTATTGGAGATATTCCTTTTCTATTAAAGGAATAACCCTAATTGCCCTAGGTTGTGAAGCAACCTATATTTCCATCACTCCTAAAATTCCCAAATAATTCCCATAAATTGTTTGGGTCATATCTTCCTACAATATGGCAAATTATTTCATTTGCCATGTTTATCATCATGCTCAAATAATTCATTTCCTATTCTGCCCTAAATGGCACATTGTGAAGCAAGTGCTATTTTCCTTTGCCCAATTGATCTCAAACTTCTTGGACACCTTTTCATGTCCAGATAATTGGCCTGTGCCAAAATTCAACTTTATTTGCCTAGCCAAGCTTCCTCAATGATTTTTCAAAGTTCCTGTCTGAGGGAAGCCTTTGTGAAGGAACTGCTAGCTAGGGTGATCCAAATGAGTTGAAATTTTGCACACTCCTGCATGTGCTCATATCATTTCCCTCCTCCAAGTTTCAGCCCTATCCAATCATCTATGTGAGCATAGGACCAAATCTTTTTTTCTGGCAATATTTTTAGGTTATGAAGCAAGTCTAATTTTAATGCTTCATTAATTCTGATAAATTACTAGATCATGCTTCTACCCATATAACATATCTCCACCAAATTTGGGATCATTTTCTTAGGCCATTTGATCACCAAAATTATTTCTAGTTTGTCCAGAGGAGATGTTTGTGAAGCAAGTACTATTTTGGCATGTCCATTTGGTATGAAACTTTTTGAGCATCTTCATATGGACAAATAACCCTGCCTTGCCAAGTTTCAACTCGACTTGACACTCCATGTGAGTGCACCTTCCTGATCAAGTTTCTGGACCAAATTTAGCAGTTGTTAAGCAAGTGCATTAAATATTGGTCCACTTCCATCCAAAATTCACAGGATCGTAGTCCTTCCTATCCTAAACACCTAGACAACTCCATTTTACCCAATCAAGTTCATGTGGATCAGCAGTGCTTGGACAAGTCTGATACAGCAAAGTTTCAACTATGCCACACTCCTCTCGTTGTCTCCTTCTCTAGATCCATCGACTCCCTAAGCTTATATGATGAAGGGACTCATCACTAGACAATGTTTCCCTGCCTCTTGCGTCCCCTCCTTGCCGGTCACAGTGGTGACCACCATTTTGGCATGGCGTTTCTCGCGCTCTAGCGCCTCTGTCTTCTTCTCCCTCGCTGCGCGCTTGTCCCGCCGTCGCCTAGCTATGTCCAAAGCCTTCCCCGTGATGTCGACGTCCCTCTGGAGCCCTTGCCCCCTCCGTCCCCTTCCCCGGTGAGCCGTCTCCGTCACGAACAGAGCGTGTCCACGGGTGCGCTGTAGCCGACCATCGCCTTCCTCCTCTGTCCGCTTCCTCCACATGCCTCTTGGCCGCCTCCGCCCCGTGAGACTCTCGCCCGTTCCCTCCTTCATCGCCTACCTTCGAGCTCATGCGCGTGCACACGCGTCCGCGGCGCCGGACACGCGTCCGCGGCGGCACCCGAGCTCGAACCGTCTCTTCCCGCCTATAAATAGCCAACCTCGTGGCCACCCGAGCTCACCATCGCACTCAAGGCACTCCCCTAGTTTCCCCCAGGCCCTCCTCTGAGCTCGAGCGGCTCTCCACATGGCCATTGCTCGCCATGGCCGCCGCACGGCCTCGGCTAAATTAGCCCGAGCCGAGCCCTCCCTCTCCTCCTGGCCACCACCAGAGCCCTCCACGGCACCCCTAGAGCCTCCCCGCCGTTTCCCTCCTCCTCTGGTAGCCCCTCGCCGCGATGCCCAACCCCCAACCGAAGCCATCTCCGCCGGAGTCCAGGCCCTCGTCACTCCGGTCCTCCTCAGTGTCCGTGCCCTACAGGGACAGGTTCGCCTCGGTCCCCTCTGCGTGTGGGTGGTCCGGGCACTGCGAACGGTGGCCGGAGCCGGCTGGACGAGCGCAGGCGCCGTGCTCCTCCTCTGCTCTGCGGGCGCATGTCGGGAGATGGAAGAAGGGACGAAGAGGAGAGAGTCAACGCCCGCGGGACCCACGTGGAAGCCACTTCGGCCTGGACCGCCTCTGCGTGCGTTGACCCGTACGGTCAGCGTGGATAAGTGACGGGCCCTACCCCGTGGGACCCGCACGTCAGTGAGACAAGTCGTGGCCCCGCCTCTGCCTAGTCACGTAAGTGGAAGCGTATTCGCAGGAATACGTTTCCGTTTCTCAAAAGCGTGTTCTTCCTTTTGATAAACCAATATGCGCTTTCCCTTCCAGAAAGCGTATTTCCTTAACTTCAGCTCATAATACGTTTTCCTTTTCAGAAAAGTACTCAGCAGAAGGCGCTTTCAGTTTTTGTCTCCAGGGACTTGTTTGTTGAAGTTTTATTCACAGATTGGTCCCTGATGTTCAACACCTCATATCTCCGCAACCGTAACTCCGATTGAGGTGAATCCAACGCTCACTTCTTCGTCTCTTCGAGCCCAAACTTTTGGTACCATTTTCATGATGTTTCAACATTCTGAAAATGACCATTTTGCCCTTGCCCCTAATCAGCCCCCTCCGAGAGAACCCTTTCCGACGAATCTTTTTGCGGCTTCACCACACTTCTTCCCAGAGTCTTCTCCATCCCCAGGCAAGCCACAACAACCATTTGCATGATATCCATGCAGAAGCATTTGGTTTTCAACTTGAATCTTTAATAACTGTTTGTTGGTTTTGCTACAGCTGACGGTATTCCGGTTATGCTTATGGATTGGTGTTTACCGTCATGCTATGTTTTCTTGCACTCTGTTATTATGTTCTTCACACTAGTATTACTTTAATATTGGCAATGTTTGGTAGTAGTACATGTTATTGATGGTCTTCGGTGCATGACTATCGTCTATTCCGAGTACCGCCGTTATGCAAGTTCCTTTGCATCCAGTTGATTAAATACTTGCATGGTAGTTTTATCGGTATGTTATTGCATGATGTTATTGTTGATGCTAGTGGTCATGTTATGCTATGAGTAGTGTTATATTTGTGATGTTCATGATCGCCATTATGCCATGCTTAGTTGGATATGATTTATTGTTGATATGGTTAATGGTTATGTTGCACCCCATGCTTATGTTGATATCATGTTCATGCATTGTAGTTGCATCCTGTTATTTTTGTCATGGCTCAGCACATTGCATTCAAGTTTAACCGGATTAAATTGAACTTGAACAACTGTTGGCTGAGTCATGGTGCCACCATATCGATCTGACCAGTGCAACCACGCTTACCCTATGAGAGGGTCCTAGCTGGGTCTATTGTCATGCCTCTCACCGGTGCCTCCCGCGAGGGAAGGTTATGCGCGGGCGCTACCTTGGCTAGGTAGGACGACATAAGCCTTGTGTGCCCGTTGTTTTTGTAAGAATCCTTGTCCCCGTGTGGGACCGTTTTGTCACGACGGTGGCCGTTAGTGCCTTTGGTAGGCACGGGGCCACCCAGGACTTATCCCAAAGGGGAATTGGTCGGAGTGGCCGGGAGAGTGTCATGGCAGTAGGACGGTGTTGCCGGAACGCTTTGGTCCACCCGAATGGGAGTGCGAGGCCAGGGTTCCATGGTGTGGGTACAATGTGGTAACCTCTGCAGAGTGTGTGTTTAATCTATCGATAGCCGTAATAATAATAATAATAATAATAATAATAATTTGCTTAATAGAAACCCCGGTTCAATGATGAAAGAAGTTGGTTGATCTTTGTTGTGATCACGAGAGGATCACTGTGGTATTGTGGATACCGAGTTGTTGATATTTGTGGTGTTATGCGAGAGTCAAGGGTAAAGGTCAAGCTCCTTGTGGTCATGTATGATTACTACGGTATTGTTAATACCAAGCTTCATTGGATCCTGAGATGATCGTGTGATGTCCGTGATGGTAAGTGATCCATGTGGTGGTTACGATGTAACCTGAATAGAGTAAGTTGGTGCATGATAGTTCATCATGTTGCATGCTAGTCTCGTCATGTTCATATGGTCATGCCATTGTTCGTATTGTACTAGCTGTATCATCTTGTTCATGCTATGATTGATCTAATAGTACCATGTTAAACCTTGTTAACCTGTAATTGCCATGCTATTGTTTGTCTTGATTGCTTTGGTGGCTGTGAGCTTGCAAGTACATTGAATGTACTGACCTGGCGTGTCATGCCAGTTTGCAGGTCATGCCGGATATGATTGCTTGTTTTCCATGGATCCCTTGTTTGTGCGCTAGGATAAGCGTTCCAGTCAGAGTCCCTGCGGAGTGGAGTTCATCACCATCGTCGTTGTTCCGCTGCCAGTAGTCATTCCGCTGCGTCGAGTTGTTGTGCTGCTTGCATAGAGCAACCGTGGCAGGCGTAGTGTTGTCGTGCCGATGTAATCCCTTTGTACCTAATATAGCTTGCAATAAAGAGTGGGTTTGTTCTATGCTAAGCAGTGCCGTATTCTAGAAGACCTCTCCTCGATCTCTGGGCTGGAATACGGGGCATTCCGGTTTCTCTGAGCCGGGGTGCCACAGCATGTGCGTCGACTTCACCAACCTCAACAAGGCGTGCGCTCAAGACCCCTTTGCGCTACCACACATCGACCAGATCGTCGACTCCACCACTGAGTGCGACCTGCTGTGCTTCTTGGCGCATTCTCAGGGTATCACCAAATCAAGATGGCGGTACAAGATGTCGAGAAGACGGCTTTCCTGACCCCGTGCGGGGTGTGCTGCTACACCTGCATGCCCTTTGGGCTGCGTAATGCCAGAGCAACCTTCCAGCAGCTGATGCACATCGCTCTGGGCAAACAGCTCGGGAGGAACACTGAGGCCTACATCGATGACATAGTGGTGAAGTCTCGAGAGGCGTGGACCCTCATCGAGGACCTGGAAGAGATGTTCGCCAGCCTGCGCAAGGTGGACTTGCGGCTCAACCTGGAGAAGTGCATGTTTGGTGTCCCCTCCGGCAAGCTGTTGGGCTTTCTGGTGTCACACAGGGGGATCGAGGCAAACCCGGAGAAGGTCAAGGTGATAGAAAGGATGAGTCCCCCACAGACCCGTAAGGAAATGCAAAAGCTAGCGGGCTGTGTGACCTCGCTCGCAGGGTGCTTCATATCAAAGCTGGGGGACCGCACCCTCCCGTTCTTTAAGCTGATGAATAAGAAGGGACCGTTCGAGTGAACCCCGGAGGTTGACGCCACATTTCAAGATCTCAAGAGATACCTCACCAGCCTGCCGGTGATGGCGGTGCCGCGTTCACTCGAGCCCCTGGTGCTTTACTTGGCCGCCATGCCTCACCCAGCCAGTGCGGCACTAGTGGCCGTCAAGGAAGAAGTCCAGCCCAAGGGCCTGCCACACGACTCCACATGCTCGGTCAAGACGACGCAGCCTCAAGGCGGCGCTCCTAAGGCCACAGTTGTGCCAACGGGCGACCAAGCTCCTAAGGTCCGCCAGCCTCAGGAGGCGCCTCAGCCCCAAGAGGTCTCGGACTACACCGACAGCCCCACCCTCGTCAAGCACCCAGTGTACTTCGTCAGCATCGTACTACAGGATGCACGGGCACGCTACCCCATGTCGCAGAAGCTCTTGCTCGCGCTTCTCGTTGCCTCGCGCAAGCTGCACCACTATTTCCCAGGCCATCCCATCAAGGTCATTTCGGCCTACCCAGTAGAGAGGGTGCTCCGGAGCCCCAATGCTGGAGGAAGGGTCGCCGAGTGGAATATCGAACTGCACGCATTTCAGCTGGAATTCAGCACCACCAAGGTCATCAAGGGAGCTACGCTCGCCGACTTCATGGCGGAATGGACTGACGCCCTAGGACAGGAAGATGGCGAGGGCCGATCGCTCTCACCGGGGAGCGAAGCACCAGATGGCTAGGTCATGTACTTCGACGGCGCCTTCGCACGACAGGGTGCAGGGGTTGGAGCCTACTCAGGACAAGCTCTACTACGCCGTGCAGCTCTGCTTCCAGCACCGCGAAAAGGTCTCCAACAACATCGCAGAGTACGAAGACTTGATCACCGGCCTCAAGGACGTAGCCACTTTGGGTGTGAAGCGCCTCACCATCAAGGGAGACTCCCAACTTCTCGTCAACTTGTCCAACAAAGTGTATGAGCCGAATGATGAACACATGGAGGCATACCTGGCGGAGGTACGCAAGATGAAGAAACAATTCTTGGGACTGGAGCTGCAGCACGTGCCCCGATGCGCGAACAAGGAAGTCGACAACATCACCAAGAGAGCATCCAAGCGCCTACCTTAGGAGCCCCGTGTCTTTGAGGAGCGGCTCTTCAAACCGTCGGTGCCCCCTCCCCTGGTCGCGAGGCCAGCATTTACTCAGGAGGAGCTCCCACCAGCACCAACCTCGGGAGCCCCCGCCTATGGCCCGGCTTCGGGAGCACACCTGCTCCTAGCGCTCGAGCCTCAGGAGGGGTGCTGGACCGAAGAATTCAAGGCGTACCTACTTCCGGGAACCCTGCCGGAGAAGGAAGAAGACTGACGGTGTCCTGGACTAGGGGGTACTTGATAACCCGCAAGTATAGGGGATCGCAACAGTTTTCGAGGGTAAAGTATTCAACCCAAATTTATTGATTCGACACAAGGGGAGCCAAAGAATACTCTCATGTATTAGCAGCTGAGTTGTCAATTCAACCACACCTGGAAACTTAATATCTGCAGCAAAGTATTTAGTAGCAAAGTAATATGATAGTAGTGATAATGGTAACAAAAGGTAACGGTAGTAAAAGCAATGTTTTTGGTATTTTGTAGTGATGATAGCAATAGCAACGGGAAAGTAAATAAGCGAAGAACAATATATAGAAAGCTCATAGGCAATGGATCGATGATGGAGAATTATGCCGGATGCGGTTCATCATGTAACAGTCATAACCTAGGGTGACACATAACTAGCTCCAGCTCATTGATATAATGTAGGCATGTATTCCGAATATAGTCATACGTTCTTATGGAAAAGAACTTGCATGGCATCTTTTGTCCTACCCTCCCGTGGCAGCGGGGTCCTTACGGAAACTAAGGGATATTAAGGCCTCCTTTTAAAGAGAACCATGACAAAGCATTAACACATAGTGAATACATGAACTCCTCAAACTACGGTCATCACCGGTAAGTATCCCGATTATTGTCACTTCGGGGTTAACGGATCATAACACATAATAGGTGACTATAGACTTGCAAGATAGGATCAAGAACACTCATATATTGATGAAAACATAATAGGTTCAGATCTGAAATCATGGCACTCGGGCCCTAGTGACAAGCATTAAGCATAGCAAAGTCATAGCAACATCAATCTCAGAACATAGTGGATACTAGGGATCAAACCCTAACAAAACTAACTCAATTACATGATAGATACCATCCAACCCATCACCGTCCAGCAAACCTATGATGGAATTAATCACGCACGGCAGTGAGCATCATGAAATTGGTGATGGAGGAAGGTTGATGATGACGATGGCGACGGATTCCCCTCTCTGGAGCCCCGAACGGACTCCAGATCAGCCCTCCCGAGAGGTTTTAGTGCTTGGCGGCGGCTCCGTATCGTAAAACGTGATGATTTGTTCTCTTTCATTTTTTCACCCCGAAACTCAATATATGGAGTTGGAGTTGGAGTCGGAGAGGCAACAGGGGGCCCACGAGGTAGGGGGGCGCGCCCCCATCCTCATGGGCGGGTGGAGGGCCCCCTGGCCTTCATCTTTTGCAGGTATTTTTCATATTTTCTGAAAAGTTGCTCCGTGAAGTTTTAGGTCATTCCGAGAACGTTTGCTCCTGCACATAAATAACACCATGGTAATTCTGCTGAAAACAGCGTCAGTCCGTGTTAGTTCCATTCAAATCATGCAAGTTAGAGTCCAAAACAAGGGCAAAAGTGTTTGGAAAAGTAGATACGTTGGAGACGTATCAACTCCCCCAAAATTAAACCTTTGCTTGTCCTCAAGCAATTCAGTTGACAAACTGAAAGTGATAAAGAAAAACTTTTACAAACTCTGTTTTCTCTTGTTGTTGTAAATATGTAAAGCCAGCATTCAAGTTTTCAGCAAAGATTATAACTAACCACATTCGCAATAACGCATAGGTCTCAAGTTTACTCATATCAATAGCATAATCAGCTAGCGAAATCTCGGATGACAACACTTTCTCAAAACAATCATAATATGATATAACAAGGTGGTATCTCGCTAGCCCTTTCTGAGACCGCAAAACATAAATGCAGAGCACCTTTAAAGACCAAGGACTGACTAGACATTGTAATTCATGGTAAAAGAGATCCAGTCAAGTCATACTCAATGTAAACTAACAGTAATGAATGCAAATGAGAGCGGTGCTCTCTAACTGGTGCTTTTTAATAAGAGGATGATGACTCAGCATAAAAGTAAATAGATAGGCCCTTCGCAGAGGGAACCAGGGATTTGTAGAGGTGCCAGAGCTCGGTTTTGAAACAGAGGTGAATAATATTTTGAGCGGTATACTTTCATTGTCAACATAACAACCAAGAGATGGCGATATCTTCCATGCTACACACATTATAGCCGGTTCCCAAACAGAATGGTGAAGTTTATACTCCCCCTTCCAGCAACAAGCATCAATCCATGGCTTGCTCGAAACAATGAGTGCCTCCAACTAACAAGAGTCCCAGGGGGAGTTTTGTTTGCAATTATTTTGATTTAGTTTGCATAAAGCATGGGACTGGGCATCCCAGTGACCAGCCATTTATCTCGTGAGTGACGAGCGGAGTCCACTCTCTTGAGAATAACCCGCCTAACATGGAAGATACGGACAACCCTAGTTGATATATGAGCTATTCGAGCATACAAAACAGGATATATATTTGAAGGTTTAGAGTTTGGCACATACAAATTTACTTGGAACGGCAGGTAGATACCGTATATAGGTAGGTATAGTGGACTCATGTGGAATAACTTTGGGGTTTAAGGGGATGCACAAGCAGTATTCCCTCTTAGTACAGGTGAAGGCTAGCAAAAGATTGGGAAGCGACCAGCTAGAGAGCGACAAGAGTCATGAACATGCATTAAAATTAATCAACACCGAATGCAAGCATGAATAGGATGTAATCCACCATGAACATAAATATCGTGAAGGCTATGTTGATTTTGTTTCAACTACAGGCGTGAACATGCGCCAAGTCAAGTCACTTAAATCATTCAGAGGAGGATACCACCCTATCATACCACATCATAACCATTTTAATAGCATGTTGGCCTGCAAGGTAAACCATTATAACTCATAGCTAATCAAGCATGTCACAAGAAACTATGATCTCTAATTGTCATTGCAAGCATGTTTATTCATAATAGGCTGAATCAGGAACGATGAACTAATCATATTTACAAAAACAAAAGAGGTCGAGTTCGTACCAGCTTTTATCATCTCAGTCAGTCCATCATATATCATCATAATTCCCTTTCACTTGCACGACCGAACGATGTGAATAATGATAATAGTGCACGTGCATTGGACTAATCTGGAATCTGCAAGCATTCAATAAACAGGAGAATACGAGGCAATATGGGCTCTTTTGTCAGATAAACAATAATGCATATAAGAGCCACTTCAACAATTTAATCATGGTCTTCTCCTATCGACCCCCAAAGAAAAGAAATAAAACTATTTACACGGGAAAGCTCCCAACAAGTAAAAGAAGAACGGGAAATATTTTTGGGTTTTATTTTTAATTACTACTACAAGCATGGAAATTAAACTAACTAAAAGCTACAACTAACTTTTTTGGTGTTTTCTTAAGGTTTATTAAATACACAAGAAGAAAGCATAAACAGGGAAATAAACTAGCATGGATGATACAATGAAAAAGTATGAGCACCGATATCTAGCAATGAGTGTGTGAACATAAATGTAATGTCGGTGGGAAATACGTACTCCCCCAAGATTAGGCTTTTGGCCTAAGTTGGTCTATGGCCACGGCTGGCCTGGCGGATATCCATAAGAGTAGCTGGGGTCGTACTGCGATGCAGCGGCTATCGCCTGCTCAGCTGCAGCGTGGCGATGAGCGGCCTCCTCTCTCCTCTCGTACTCATCTGCCTCCTCTCTGGTAATAGTATATCTTCCTCTTGCCTGATAATCAAAGAAGGCAGGAGCAGGGAGAGTAATACGGACAGCACGACGTTTGTCAAAGATTAGTCGATATTGGAGAGGTGATTCGTTTCGCTCGACAAACTGGTGGTGAACCATAGCATTAAAATCTAGATAAGCAGGAGGTAATTCAACATCATCTTCGCGTATGGCTACACCAAGAAAATTAGCTATGCGGGTTGCATAAATTCGACCAAAGAAATCTCCATTGAATCTATTAAGATGCAACCTACGTGCAACAATGGCTCCCAAATTATAAGATTTGTCTCCTAACACAGCACTCCTAAGAATACTGAGGTCAGGGACACACATGTGGCATGCTTCATATTTACCATTTATGCATCTACCTATGAAGAGAGCAAAATAATGTATAGCAGGAAAGTGAATGCTCCCTATGGTAGCTTGTGTAATATCTCTAGATTCTCCCACAGTTATGCTAGCAAGAAAATCTCTAAATTCATATTTTGCGAGGATCCCTTATACTACCCCATTGTGGAAGTTTGCGAGCAGTGGTAAAATCCTCTAAGTCCATAGTGTAAGATTTATCATAAAGATCAAACAGGATAGTTGGAGAATTACGTGAAGTTGAAAATTCAAACCTCCTCACAAAGGTACTAGTGAGGTTGTGACACTGGCTGCACTTCTCTTCCTCGAAGCTCACAAGATCAGCGTTACGCAAATATGCGTTGAATTGTTCCTTAATTCCTGCTCGATCCATAAAGTTCTCAGAAGGCCATTCACAAGGACGCACTGGAGCGTCTCTTGGTGGCTCGTCATCAGCATCACGCATTGCAAGCCTGGGTCCTTGCTTCCTTGAAGAACCACCTTGGAACATTTTCCTAAGCATATTTCTTCCTCTGAAAAATTCTGAAATTTTTTAGTAACTTCAAAATAAAAGTAAACCAAACTCAATAATATTGATAGCAACTACTCCTACAAGTGCCTAGAGCCTATATCATGCATCAAAACTACTTGGAACCATATAAATTTGACATGAAAGCTCAAGAACAGGGTCACCTAAGCAGCAAAAATTTGCAAGGCATAAAGCACTAGAACAAAAACTAATTGGACCAATGGAGGAGTCACATACCAAGGAACAATCTCCCCAAGCAGTTTTGTGAGAGGTGCTTTGAGCAAGGAGATCGAAAATGGCAGCAAAACGAGCTTGGACTCGGGTTTGAGCTGGATATTCGTGTTTGGGGGAGGAAGAAGGAGTGTATGGGTAAAAGGATAAGTGGAGGAGGGCCACTGTGGGGGTTGGCCCCCCTACTATGTTCTCAGTGCCAAATATTCTCAAATATTCTAGAAAAAATCATATTTAAATTTTAGGGCATTTGGAGAACTTTTATTTTCGAGGTATTTTTATATTGCAAGGATAATCAGATAACAGACAGAAAAATATTTATTTTTATTTTATTTAACATAAATAACAGAAAGTAAAAGTGGGGTACAGAAGGTTCTGCCTTCTAGTTTCATCCGTCTCATGATCATCAAAAGGAATCCAGTAACAAGGTTGATCAAGTCTTGTTAACGAACTCATTTCAAATAACATGGAACCGGAGAAATTTCGAATAACACTATGTTACCTCAACGGGGATATGCACATCCCCAATAATAAGAATATCATATTTCTTCTTGACAGTAGGAAGAGGAAATTCAAAACCTCCAAATATAATCGATGGAATTTTTCCAATAGAGTTGATATTATGGACTTGAGGTTGTTTCCTCGGAAAGTGTACCGTATGCTCATTACCATTAACATGAATAGTGACATTGCCTTTAGTGCAATCCATGATAGCCCCTGCAGTATTCAAAAAGGGTCTTCCAAGAATAATAGACATACTATCGTCCTCAGGAATATCAAGAATAACAAAGTCTGTTAAAATAGTAACGTTTGCAACTACAACAGGCACATCCTCACAAATACCGACAGGTATAGCAGTTGATTTATCAGCCATTTGCAAAGATATTTCAGTAGGTGTCAACTTATTCAAATCTAGTCTACGATATAAAGAGAGAGGCATAACACTAACACCGACTTCAAGATCACATAAAGCAGTTTTAACATAGTTTCTTTTAATGGAGCATGGTATAGTGGGTACACCGGGGTCTCCTAGTTTCTTTGGTATTCCACCCTTAAAAGTATAATTAGCAAGCATGGTTGAAATTTCAGCTTCCGGTATCTTTCTTTTATTTGTAACAATTTCTTTCATATACTTAGCATAAGGATTCATTTTGAGCATATCAGTTAATTGCATAGGCAAAAAGATAGGTCTAATCATTTCAGCAAAGTGCTCAAAATCCTCATCATCCTTTTTCTTGGATGGTTTGGGAGGAAAATGCATGGGTTTCTGAACCCAAGGCTATCTTTCCTTACCATGTTTCCTAGCAACAAAGTCTTTGTTATCATACCGTTGATTCTTTGATTGTGGATTATCAAGATCAACAACAGGTTCAATTTCTATATCATTATCATTACTAGGTTGAGCATCATCATGAATATTATCATTAACATTATTACTAGTTTCAGGTTCATTACCAGATTGAGTTTCAGCATCAGAAATAGAAATATCATTTGGATTCTCAGATGTTTCAGTAACAGGTTCACTAGAAGCATGCAAAGTCCTATCATTTTTCTTTTTCTTCCTTTTTGAAGGACTAGGTGCATCTATATTATTTCTCTGAGAATCTTGCTCAATTCTCTTAGAGTGGCCTTCAGGATACAAAGGTTCCTAAGTCATCTTACCACCTCTAGTCATAACTCTAACAGCATTATCATTATCTTTACTATTCAATTCATTGAGCAAATCATTTTGGGCTTTAAGTACTTGTTCTACTTGAGTGGTAACCATAGAAGCATGTTTACTAATAAGTTTAAATTCACCTTTGACATTAGCCATATAATCACCCAAGTGGTCAAGCATATTTGAATGTATTTCAATTGTCTACCAAAATAAGCATTAAATTCTTCTTACTTAGCCATAAATTTATCAAACTCATCTAAGCATGGGCTAGCAAATTTAGTAAATGGGACTTCAGCTTTATCATATCTATAGAGAGAATTTACCTTTACTACCTGTGTCGGGTTATCAAGACCATGAATTTCTTCAATAGGTAAAGGATTAAGATCATATGTTTCTTCAACAAGCGGTAAATTAAGACCATGTATTTCTTCAATAGGAGGTAAATTCTTAACATCTTCAGCTTTAATACCTTTTTCTTTCATAGATTTCTTTGCCTCTTGCATATCTTCAGGACTGAGAAATAGAATACCCCTCTTCTTCGGAGTTGGTTTACGAATAGGCTTAGGAATTGACTCCGGAAGTGTCCAATTATTTTCATTTGTCAACATATTATTCAATAGAATTTCAGCTTCATCCGGTGTTCTTTCCCTGAATACAGAACCAGCACAACTATCCAGGTAATCTATGGAGGCATCGGTTAGTCCATTATAAAAGATATCAAGTATTTCATTTTTCTTAAGAGGATGATCATGCAAAGCATTAAGTAATTGGAGAAGCCTCCCCCAAGCTTGTGGGAGACTCTTTTCTTCAATTTGCACAAAATTATATATATCCCTTAAAGCAGCTTGTTTCTTATGAGCAGGGAAATATTTAGCAGAGAAGTAATAAATCATATCCTGTGGACTACACACACAACCAGGATCAAGAGAATTAAACCATATCTTAGCATCATCCTTTAATGAGAACGGAAATATTTTAAGGATGTAAAAGTAACGAGTTCTCTCATCTTTAGTGAACAGGGTGGCTATATCATTCAATTTAGTAAGATGTGCCACAATAGTTTCAGATTCATAACCATGAAAAGGATCAGATTCAACCAAAGTAATTATATCAGGATCAACAGAGAATTCATAATCCTTATCAGTAACAAAGATAGGAGAAGTAGCAAAAGCAGGGTCAGGTTTCATTCTAGCATTTAGAGATTGCTTACTCCATTTAGCTAATAATCTTTTGAGTTCATTTCTATTTTTGCAAGCTAAAATAGCTAAAGAAGCTTCTTGATCAAAAACATAACCCTTAGGAATAACAAGTGATTCTTCATCATCACTTTCATCAGTATCATCAGATTCAAAATTTTCAATTTCTCTAGCCCTAGCAAGTTGTTCATCAAGAAAATCACTAAGTGGCATAGTAGTATCAAGCATAGAGGTAGTTTCAACATAAGTATCATGCATAGCAGAAGTGGCATCATCAATAACATGCGACATATCAGAACGAATAGCAGAAGCAGGTGTAGGTGTCACAAGCTTACTCAAAACAGAAGGTGAATCAAGTGTAGAACTAGATGGCAGTTCCTTACCTCCCCTCGTAGTTGAGGGATAGATCTTGGCTTTTGTATCTCCCAAGTTCTTCATAATGATAAGCAGATATATATCCCAAGTGACTCAAAGAACAGAGCTATGCTCCCCGGCAATGGCGCTAGAAAATAGTCTTGATAACCCGCAAGTATAGGGGATTGCAACCGTTTTCGAGGGTAAAGTATTCAACCCAAATTTATTGATTCGACACAAGGGGAGCCAAAGAATACTCTCAAGTATTAGCAGCTGAGTTGTCAATTCAACCACACCTGGAAACTTAATATCTGCAGCAAAGTATTTAGTAGCAAAGTAATATGATAGTAGTGATAACGGTAACAAAAGGTAACGGTAGTAAAAGCAATGTTTTTGGTATTTTATAGTGATGATAGCAATAGCAACGGGAAAGTAAATAAGCGAAGAACAATATATGGAAAGCTCATAGGCAATGGGTCGGTGATGGAGAATTATGCCGGATGCGGTTCATCATGTAACAGTCATAACCTAGGGTGACATAGAACTAGCTCCAGTTCATTGATATAATGTAGGCATGCATTTCGAATATAGTCATACGTGCTTATGGAAAAGAACTTGCATGACATCTTTTGTCCTACCCTCCCGTGGCAGCGGGGTCCTTACGGAAACTAAGGGATATTAAGGCCTCCTTTTAATAGAGAACCGGAACAAAGCATTAACACATAGTGAATACATGAACTCCTCAAACTACGGTCATCACCGGTAAGTATCCCGATTGTTGTCACTTCGGGGTTAATGGATCATAACACATAATAGGTGACTATACAATTGCAAGATAGGATCAAGAACACTCATATATTGATGAAAACATAATAGGTTCACATCTGAAATCATGCCACTCGGACCCTAGTGACAAGAATTAAGCATAGAAAAGTCATTGCAACATCAATCTCAGAACATAGTGGATACTAGGGATCAAACCCTAACAAAAATAACTCTATTACAAGATAGATCCCATCCAACCCATCACCGTCCAGCATGCCTATGATGGAATTACTCACGCATGGCGGTGAGCATCATGAAATTGGTGATGGAGGATGGTTGATGATGACGATGGCGACAGATTCCCCTCTCCGGAGCCCCGAACGGACTCCAGATCAGCCCTCCCGAGAGGTTTTAGGGCTTGGCGGCGGCTCCGTATCATAAAAGGCGATGATTTCTTTGCTCTGATATTTTTCTCCCCGAAACTCAATATATGGAGTTGGAGTTGGAGAGGCAACAGGGGGCCCACGAGGTAGGGGGCGCGCCCTACGAGGGCACGCGCGCCACCACCCTCGTGGGCAGGTGGTGGGCCCCCTAGCCTTCCTATTTTGCAGGTATTTTTCATATTTTCTGAAAAGTTGCTCCGTGATGTTTCAGGTCATTCCGAGAACGTTTGCTCCTACACATAAATAACACCATGGTAATTCTGCTAAAAACAGTGTCAGTCCGGTTTAGTTCCATTCAAATCATGCAATTAGAGTCCAAAACAAGGGCAAAAGTGTTTGGAAAAGTAGATACGTTGGAGATGTATCAGTACTCACCACATCGTCTCCTGATCGGTTGGATTGGGCCGAGCACCCCCATGGCCGTTTACTAATGGGCCAGTTCGGACAGCCGAAGACATATATGAGGAAGATTTTACATGGCTTGGTGATCAAGACAAGGACTCCTCTCCATCGGCGTATTCGACTAGGACTCTTGTTATCCTAGGCCTCTGGTACATTATATAAGCCGAGGCCAGGGTAGTTGGTAGATTATTATGACATTACCCATCATACCTGTAGGGTTTAGACCACAACATACGATCTCGATGTAGATCAACTCTTGTAACACGTATACTCATCAAAGTCAATCAAGCAGGAAGTAGGGTATTACCTCCATCAAGAGGGCCCGAACCTGGGTAAACATCGTGTCCCTTGTCTCCTGTTACCATCGATCCTTAGACGCACAGTTCGGGACCCCCTACTCGAGATCTGCCGGTTTTGACACTGACAAAGGTGCTTTCATTGAGAGTTCTGATGTGTGATCGGCAAAGGATCAATGGCTCGCCCGCAGATCAGCTGCGACGCCGGCATCTTCATCGCCGGCTCGACTGGTCACCTTGGCTTGACCGAGGACCGCGCTCCATCTCCGATTGTCATGTTCAGACTAGGGGCCTTCATCAACATCAACTCCTATCTCCATCAAGATCATGGAGGAATCATCCATGGAGCTCGGGGCTCAACGTCAACATTGCCCTCGGGCGACCATGCTGTTTTTTCGAACAGCAAACATATATCCACTGCCACCACCTCCTCGAGCTCCGCTTTCACGATTCCTTTGGTGGAATTGTGCGGAATTGAGTCTACAACAACCATGCAAAATTTCGTCGAGTTCCGATGTAGGAATCTCCAGCAATCTATGATATACCGGAGCCGTGTCAAATTTGGACGGGAATCTGGATGAGTTTAGGGCGTGGTCTCCAGCACCTAGCTCGGACGTCCTTTGGAAGATCCAACCGTTGATCGGCTGCGGAATTCCTATATCTACCAGTCCTCGAAATTTCAGCTTGATCCAATCGTCCAAACTCCAGGAACCTTCTGATTAGTGCATCACTTTTCAGATCTGTTTTCTGCGCGAATACAGATCCGACCAGAATTCATGTTTCTTTATGAACGTGATATTGGACAACCTTTTTAAAGGAATTTTCTTCTATGGTATTGTGCGTTGTTTTTAACATGTGCACATCAAATTTTAAGCCTTCTTTGAGGCACTCTTCACCATCATGCTGGTGTCACACCAGTCCGGTAACATTGCTCCACGTCTGCCGACCCGCGCTAGACAAATCGTTGCTTCATCGAGCCGAGCCTAACCTTATCGGATCATCAGCTCGGCAAGCCGAACAATAGTTCGGCATCGTGAAGGATAAATCATCACCAACACCATCGCCCCACGGATTGCATGGGTCAGGCGCGCCGACATCGCCGCTCGGTCACTTCATCAATCCGGCATTGACCGCATCACAAGTTATGACCAACGTCGGCATGGCCGCTCTGTTGCTTTTTCAATCCGATGTCCATCACGCCGAACTGCTTCAACACCTCGGCTGACATGGCAGATGCAACGTCTCCTTACTGACCTGCTCCGTCATCTCGGCTAGACCGGGGACTTTGCTATTTCTTCATCAACATACTTCGGTGACTTCGGCGTCACCAGCCGACCAGCTTCGTCACGTTAGCTGGACCGGGGGCTTTTCGTCGGCGAGCCCACCTTTGCCAACATCGCCATGCCGTCTCTTTATCGCCCATCAGGCAATGGGTGTGCGGATCGAGTCCCAATTTTGGGAGTAACCTTTCTTCAGATTGCTACAACAGATAAACCAGGTGCTATTAATCTTAGTATTTTTTCTTGCTTGGGTTTATTTTTCCCAAGGAATTATTACTCTGCTTTGTTTCATCATGTGTACACAGGTCTATCAAATGGTGGCCGCATTAACAACGATCGCGTGGTGGTTCGGTCAGTTTCCGTATACAGTTCGGTAAATGCCGCATCCGGAACTTAGACCGGCCTGTAAAGTCACGCTTTGCCATGCCTTCACCGCGTCACGCCGATGCCCTGCATCGGCATTGACTTCGGCGCCAGGCCACATCTCTTTCAATAAATTATTTTTGCGAAAAAAATTATCCTTTTTGGACCGCACTATTTTATGTGTGTAGGTGATTGACTTCGACTCCGTCACGCAGTCACTTTGGCAAGCCGACGTCGTTGTCCCAATCGGCATAAATCGGCTCGCGTGATCACCTTGTTGGCCTAATCGCCATACCGACATGTTCGGTTGCCTCGGGGACTTCGGCATCACTGAGAGAGCTCTACCTCATCGAGTGTTCGGCACACGGGTCATATTTTTTTTATTATTCATTTTGCATAAATTATTAATTATGCAGAGATTTATTATTATTATTATTATCATTATTATTATCTCCAGATTGCACTATCTTTTGTGCACATGTAAATGCGACCGGGCAGCGCTATTAACTTGGCGCACCAATGTGCTGATGTGGGGGTTCTGTCGTCACCTTGCCGACCTACCACATCACCTCGGCTTGACCGGGGGCTTCATCTTCACTTCATTAACACACGTTGGGGGCTTCGGCGTCACACTGCCGGCCTGCTCCGTCGCCGTGGTCGGACTGGGGTTTTCACCTCGCCCATCGACTATGTTGCGTCACCACTTCATCAAGCCGAGCTCTTTACTCGGACATTTCGGGACCGGCTTGGGGGCTGGGATCTCGTCCCGCCACAATCTTGGCATTTGTCATCAACATAGAGCACATTGACCATCTAAGTCGCTTTCATGCTCAAAAACTTTTAGTTTTAAATTTTGTTCGGTTCGACCAAGCATTATACTTTTTGGCAAAAAGTTGTTTGTGGCAAAATTCCTTGTCAAACCTTTGCTTGTGACACACAAATTCAAATACCCCGTTTATTTAGGGGCTTCCTTTATGAAGCCTTTCCTCTTGCATATGATTATACTTGTACGGCTTCGTTCCTTGTTCATGTATTACGCCACAATATGCACCATGTTGACTTAAGTGTTTCGCAAGCTGGGTTGCCTGGCTCCTGTGCTTACCCCTACGTTCCCGATTGTTCGGCTAGGCGGTAAATGGAGCACCTCTGGGATTGTTACTACCGGTTCATCCGAGTTAGTACCTCAGACTGGGTGAAGCCGAAAGCTAGCGCTCTTATTGTTTTCAATAATAGTCGCCACACAATGGAACTCATGAGTACAAAAAATCTATTGCACAAGTCTCATAGTAACAATGAGCAACCGACGAAAGGTATCGGTGGAGGTACTATTTTCTTCTAAGATGCTTCTTACACTTCGTTAGTAATATAGCATAAGTTCCCTGAGCACGCTTTGTCTGTTACAGCCTTATTGCCTGATTGCCTAGTTATCGGAAACACCGTCGATGCTTTTGACAGGTGGAGTACATGACACTTTTCGGTCCTTGACTGAAGAGGGAGAAGCCGACAATCGGTTAAGATGCGTTTAAAGTTCGGGTGAACACAGATATGATATAAGTACATCGGTACATACAATCATTATACATAAAATTCTTTTACCCAAGTCACTTGGGGTCTCTTAAAATTTATATGAGCTGTTTTATAGTAAATATGTTTTCTTCTTGGTCGTTGCCGGATAGCCTGTCTTCTCTCTAAAAATCCGCTCAAGTTTAGTTCGCTAAACTGGCCTCGAAGAAGTACTCCGCCTTTGGGATAAGGAGTTCGAAGCCGTAGGCTGGCCTGCTAGAAGTGTTGAGATCGGGTGTGTCATGTTAAAGCACGACAGAAGCACAATTTTTTCTTTTTTCCAATTTTCGGATTGACACCGAACACTTGATCTTGTTCAGACGTCAAGTTTTTACTGATGTTTGTTGGTTTTACAAGCTTATGGAACTTTTAAACTATTTGTGTGTTTTCAGCACAAGTCAACGCCGGACACCTTTAGAGATTCGGCAAAAACATTCTTGGATATTGCTAAATATGCATCGGTTTCGAATTGTGTCTTCGATCAATAGTTGGGTTGCCCGGCTCCTGCGCTTGCCTCCTACGTTCCGCTTTGCTCGGCTAGGTGTGCAAAGGGAGAACCACTGCGATTGTGCTTCCAGCTCACATGGTTAAGCACCTCGGTGGAGAAAGCCGAAAACTGACGGTCACAATAAGCGTAATCTGGTCAGCGATCTGATGACTGTGTTAAATGACGAGCCGTTCATAACATTGGCTGAAGTGTTTACGGCTTAACCTCAGCTTTCGCCGAACACTAACCGGGGGCTCGTAGCTAGCTTCCCCAGTTTAAAGCTCCTATGACTAAGTGAAAGTTATAAAGCCCGCATATCTGATTGCCTCGTTTCCGCTAACACAACCGCCTTCGAGCACCGAGATGTCGGCTAAGGGTTGTCTTGTTATTGCGAAAACACCCTGCGTAGTATCTGCACAGGGGTAGAAGTCGACGATGGGTCACTTTCAAGTGATAAACGGTCGCAACGGAGTCAAAATAAATATATCATCGGCGTTCGTATTTTATATACGAGGGCTACCTTCCGTAATCATCGTTATAAAGCCATAAATATGCATCAATTTGACTTAAGATTTTTGCCAAGCTGGGTTGCCTGGCTCCTGTGCTTACCCCTACGTTCCCGATTGTTCGGCTAGGCGGTAAAGGGAGCACCTCTGTGATTGTTTCTACCCGGTCATCCGAGTTAGTACCTCAGATTGGGTGAAGCCGAAAGCTAGCGATCTTAAAAGGATCACATTGGTCAGCAATGACAGAAGTAAAATTTTTGGTTCATTAATACCATATATTTCGGGAACTTTCCCCGAACTAAATCCTCAATATTTTCCTCCCACATTGATCGGAGGTGAGGTTTCATGATCATGATAAGCATGACGACCCAAAGAAAGGTACCGATAGCGGGACTATTTTCCTTGGAAGTTGTTTCTTACATTAAGTAATATAAAATACCTCTCCCCGTACCTTTGTTCATAAAACCGTATGGCTAGATTGCCTTGTTTTCCATAAATCTTTGCCCTTATAACGGCTTTCTAAGTAGGACAAACACTCCCCGGCTTCTGGACGAGGAGGTTGAAGTCGATGGTCGGTCAACAAAGTTTTATATAATCCGGATCCGAGCATTAATGATGTAAAGTACTTGGATATGTAGAATCATTACACATAATTTGTGGTTTTACTCTGGATATCGATCCTTAATTCGGCATTAAGGCTTGAGGGCTACTGGGCTTCGGGCTTATCATTCACTAATATTGAAAGGGGCGTATCGACCCCCTGATCTGGTGTTGCCACCCGACCAGTGTCTCGGGGGCTACTGCATTGACAATCCAATGCAGAAAATTTAAAGTGCAATATAGCTTTCTAGGAGATTATGATCCTTAGGTTGGTCGGCCGCACCCAACCTGAGTCTCGAAGAATTTGCACGCCGCTTTTTGTGTCCCGAAGTATTCCTCCGAGCTAGGAGTTGATCCTCAGGCTGATTTTGTGAATCAACCTGAGTCTTAGGGGCTACTGGGATCAGCGGTCTTATGTCATCCTTCAGGGCTACTGGCTATATATCTCGGCAGATAATAAATTGCACCATCAAAAATATTGACAGAAAATCGGCCCACAGTTGGGGTGGTGCACCACTTTGGAAGCAGTCCGGCATAAAGCTCGGTCGCTAGTGGCTGGCTCCATAGAGGGCATTTCCGGCATTAAGCTTGGCTAAACTCCTTCAACTTTTTTGAACCAAGGTGATTTATGACACCTCGGATATAGTCCGGCGTTGGAGCTCGGATACAGTCCGACGTTGGGGCTCGGACACATTCCGGCGTTGGAGCTCGGAAGCGGTCCAGCGTTGGTGCTCGGCTGCAAAACATACTTCGAATGCAGTCCGGTGTTGGAGCTCGGATGCAAGAGGACGCTGCCGCCCGGGAAAAACTTCAAACCCGAGGTGTGGCATAAAAATAGCAAGGCATTGATAAAGGCCGAGAACTTAAAGGGGCTCCTCGCATACCCGACGTGTAAACTATTCGGATTTACTTTGGCGATCCTCAAGATCGAAGATGGGAAGATTTATTGAACCAGTTTTCAAGACCGACGACCGAAGATGAAGAATAGTTCGGGAGAATCGAGGAGCGTCCCCAACTTGAAGACCGGTTGAGGGGGCTACTGACGGTGTCCTGGACTAGGGGGTACTCACCACATCGTCTCCTGATCAGTTGGATTGGGCCGAGGACCCCCATGGTCGTTTACTGATGGGCCAGTTCGGACAACCAAAGACATATACGAGGAAGATTTCACAAGACTTGGTGAACAAGACAAGGACTCCTCTCCACCGGCGTATTCGACTAGGACTCTTGTTATCCTAGGCCTCTTGTACATTATATAAGCCAAGGCCAGGCTAGTTGCTAGATTATTATGACATTACTCATCATACTTGTAGGGTTTAGACCACAACATACGGTCTCGAGGTAGATCAACTCTTGTAACCCCTATACTCATCAAAGTCAATCAAGCAGGAATTAGGGTATTACCTCCATCAAGAGGGCCCGAACCTGGGTAAACATCATGCCCCCTGTCTCCTATTACCATCGATCCTTAGACGCACAGTTCGGGACCCCCTACCTGAGATCTACCGGTTTTGACACCGACAAATATGCCGAGCGCGTGGCTCGGTAGTCCACAACCTACTGCATTCGGGACGGTGAGCTATACCGAAAACGACCAATCGATGTTTCCTTGTGGTGTATCTCCAGGGAGCAAGGGTGCAAGCTGTTAGCTAACATACACGGCGGAGACTGCGAACATCACTCGTCATCACGCACCTTGGTGGGCAAGGCGTTCCGCAGCAGGTTCTACTGGCCCATGGCACTCAGCGACGCTGTCGAGCTGGTGAGATCCTGTGAAGCCTGCCAGTTCCATGCCAAGCAAGTCCACCGGCCTGCTCAGGGCCTCCAGACCATCCCGCTCTCATGGCCGTTTTCGGTCTGGGGGCTGGTCATCTTGGGTCCGTTCCCTTGAGCGCCCGGGGGCTACCGCTACCTCTATGTCGCCATCGACAAGTTCACCAAATGGGCATAGGTCGAAGTCATCCGCACCATCCCGGCAGGTTCGGCAGTCTAGTTCATCAAGGGCCTCATGAGCCACTTCGGGGTCCCTAATCGTATCATCACCGACAACGGCTCACAGTTCACTAGCATTCTCTTAAAAACATATTGTGCTAACCTTGGAACGCAGATATGCTACGCATCTGTAGCACACCCGAGGAGCAACGTCCAAGCTGAGCGCGCCAACACGGAGGTCCTGAGAGGCCTCAAGACAAGAACCTTCAAGAAGAAGCTCGAGGCCTGCGGCAGGGGCTGGCTCGATGAGCTCCAGTCTGTGCTATGGTTAGTCCGCACCACCACGACCAAGCCGACCGGCGAAACTCCATTCTTCCTCATCTACAGAGCTAAAGCGGTTCTTCGACATGAGGTCAAGCATCGCTCCACGTGGGTCTTGGCGTTTGAAGAGGCATTCCAGGACGCCACGCAGGGGATGGACCTTGTGCTGGGGGAGGAATGTCACTGTCAAGCCTCCCCCAGCTCAAGGTGGGTGATCTCGTCCTACTGCGGGTGCTCTCCAGGGAAGGGCTGCATAAGCTTTCATCCATGTGGGAGGGCCCGTTTAGGGTCACCCGCGTCTCCAAGCATGGCGCCACGCGCCTGGAGACACAGGACAGGACCCCCATCTAGAATGCCTAGAACATCCAGCACCTCTGGAAGTTCTACCCATGAAGCAAGGCCCAGTGCCTGTGAAGGTCTCCGCTCATGACACTCTCACGTAATAATGAGTGGGGCTGTATGATAACCCACATGTATAGGGGATCGCAACAGTTTTCGAGGGTAGAGTATTCAACCCAAATTTATTGATTCGACACAAGGGGAGCCAAAGAATATTCTCAAGTATTAGCAGCTGAGTTGTCAATTCAACCACACCTGGAAAACTTAATATCCGCAGCAAAGTATTTAGTATCAAAGTAATATGATAGTAGTGGTAACGGTAACAAAAGTAATAGTTTTGGTTTTATAGTGATTGTAACAGTAGCAACGGAAAAGTAAATAAGCGAAGATCAATATGTGAAAAGCTCGTAGGCAATGGATCAATGATGGATAATTATGTCGGATGTGATTCCTCATGCAATAGTTATAACATAGGGTGACACAGAACTAGCTCCAGTTCATCAATGTAATGTAGGAATGTATTCCAAAAATAGTCATACGTGCTTATGGAAAAGAAGTTGCATGACATCTTTTGTCCTATCCTCCCGTGGCAGCGGGGTCCTATTGGAAACTAAGGGATATTAAGGCCTCCTTTTAATAGAGTACCGGACCAAAGCATTAACATTTAGTGAATACATGAACTCCTCAAACTACGGTCATCACCGGTAAGTATCCCGATTATTGTCACTTTGGGGTTAACGGATCATAACACATAATAGGTGACTATAGACTTGCAAGATAGGATCAAGAACTCACATATATTCATGAAAACATAATAGGTTTAGATCCGAAATCATGGCACTCGGACCCTAGTGATAAGCATTAAGCATAGCAAAGTCATACCAACATCAATCTCAGAACATAATGGATACTAGGGATCAAACCCTAACAAAACTAACTCGATTACATGATAAATCTCATCCAACCCATCACCGTCTAGCAAGCCTATGATGGAATTACTCACGCACGGTGGTGAGCATCATGAAATTGGTGATAGAAGAAGGCTGATGATGACGATGGCGATCGATTCCCCTCTCCGGAGCCCCGAACGAACTCCAGATTAGCCCTCCTGAGAGAGATTAGGGCTTGGCGGCGTCTCCATATCGGAAAACGTGATGAATCCTTCTCCTTTTTTTTTCTCCCCGAACGTGAATATATGGAGTTGGAGTTGAGCTCGGTGGAGCGTCAGGGGGCCCACGAGGCTGGGGGCGCGCCCAGGGTGGTAGGCGCGCCCCCACCCTCGTGGACAGGGTGTGGGCCCCCTGGCCTTGATTCTTTTGCCAATATTTTTTATATATTCCAAAAATATTTTCCGTTGATTTTTAGGTCATTCCGAGAACTTTTATTTCTGCACAAAAATAACACCATGGCAATTCTGCTGAAAACAGCGTCAGTCCAGGTTAGTTCCATTCAAATCATGCAAGTTAGAGTCCAAAACAGGGCAAAAGTGTTTGGAAAAGTAGATACAATGGAGACGTATCAACTCCCCCAAGCTTAAACCTTTGCTTGTCCTCAAGCAATTCAGTTGATAAACTGAAAGTGATAAAGAAAAACTTTTACAAACTCTATTTGCTCTTGTTGTTGTAAATATGTAAAGCCAACATTCAAGTTTTCAGCAAAGATTATGAACTAACCATATTCACAATAACATTTAGGTCTCATGTTTACTCATATCAATGGCATAATCAACTATAGAGCAATAATAATAAATCTCGGATGACAACACTTTCTCAAAAAATCATAATATGATATAACAAGGTGGTATCTCGCTAGCCCTTTCTGAGAATGCAAAACATAAATGCAGAGCACCCTTGAAGATCAAGGGCTGACTGGAAATTGTAATTCATGTTAAAAGAGATCCAGTCACAGTTATACTCAATATAAACTAATAGTAATGCATACAAATGACAGCGGTGCTCTCCAACTGGTGCTTTTTAATAAGAGGATGATGACTCAACATAAAAGTAAATAGATAGGCCCTTCGCAGAGGGAACCAGGGATTTGTAGAGGTGCCAGAGCTCGGTTTCGAAATAGAGATGAATAATATTTTGAGCGGTATACTTTCATTGTCAACATAACAACCGAGAGATCTCGATATCTTCCATGCTACACACATTATAGGCGGTTCCCAAGCAGAATGGTAAAGTTTATACTCCCCCACCACCAACAAGCATCAATCCATGGCTTGCCCGAAACAACGGGTGCCTCCAACTAACAACAATCCTTGGGGAGTTTTGTTTGCAATTATTTTGATTTGATTTGAGCATGGGACTGGGCATCTCGGTGACCAGCCATTTTCTTGTGAGTGAGGAGCGGAGTCCACTCCTCTTGAGAATAACCCGCCTAGCATGGAAGATACAGACAACCCTAGTTGATACACGAGCTATTCGAGCATACAAAACAGAATTTCATTTGAAGGTTTAGAGTATGGCACATACAAATTTACTTGGAATGGCAGGTAGATACTGCATATAGGAAGGTATGGTGGACTCATATGGAATAACTTTGGGGTTTATGGGATTGGATGCACAAGCATTATTCCCGCTTAGTACAAGTGAAGGCTAGAAAGAGACTGGGAAGCGACCAGCTAGAGAGCGACAACAGTCATGAACATGCATTAAAATTAATCAACACTAAATGCAAGCATGAGTAGGATATAATTCACCATGAACATAAATATCGTGGAGGCTATGTTGATTTTGTTTCAACTACATGCGTGAACATGTGCCAAGTCAAGCCACTCAAATCATTCAAAGGAGGATACCACCCTATCATACCACATCACAACCATTTTAATAGCATGTTGGCACGCAAGGTAAACCATTATAAACTCCTAGCTACTTAAGCATGGCATGAGCAACTATAATCTCTAATTGTCATTGCAAACATGTTTCATTCCTAATAGGTTGAATCAGGAATGATGAACTAATCATATTTACAAAAACAAGAGAGGTCGAGTTCATACCAGCTTTTCTCATCTCAACCAGTCCATCTTATATCGTCATTATTGCCTTTCACTTGCACGACCAAACGGTGTGGATAATAATAATAATGCACGTGCATTGGACTAAGATGGAATCTGCAAGCATTCAATACAAGGGAGAATACAAGGTAATATGGGCGCTTTGTTAGATCAACAATAATGCATATGAGAGCCACTCAACATTTTCATCATGGTCTTCTCCTCTCGACCCCCAAAGAACAAGAAATAAAACTATTCGCACGGGAAAGCTCCCAACAAGCAAAAGAAGAAAGAGAAATCTTTTTGGGTTTTCTTTTTAATTACTACTACTACAATCATAGAAAGTAAAGTAGCTAAAAGCTACAACTAATATTTTGGTGTTTATTAAGGTTTTTCAAACACACAAGAAGAATGTTGGAAAAGAAAATAAACTAGCATGGATAGTACAATGAAAATGTATGAGCACCGACAACTGGCATGAGTGTGTGAACATGAATGTAATGTCGGTGAGAAGTACGTACTCCCCCAAGCTTAGTTTTTTGGCCTAAGTTGGTCTATGCCCACAGATCAAAGCTGCCCTCTCCGGTGTACTGAGGAGGATCCTCAGGGTGCCACTGGTTAGCGATCTCCTCCGGATCCCACTGATAAACAGACTGACGGTGAGGATCAAGTGGTGGCTCCGGCTCAGGCTCTGGAGCTGATGTCAGGCTCCGGTATGCATGAACGGCCTCCGGCAAAACAAGGTACGTGCCTGAAAATATGTTGAACAAAGAGGGAGCAGGCAAGGTAATAGTCTCAAAGTAATTTTTATCAAATATCAGTCTATAGTTAAGCATCTTCTTCTTATTCTTAACAATAAAATCATGTGCTACCATACTCTTATAATCTAGAAAAATATGAGGCAGAAACTTTTCCTCTTTCTCATAATGCCTAATAGGTATGCTAAAGTGTGCAGCAAGGCGCGATGCAAATATGCCTCCAAAGACGGGGCCCTTTGTACGGTTCAGATTTAACCGTTTAGCAACAATAGTGCCTAAACTAAAAGTGGTATCAGGAAACAAAGCATGGTGCAAAATAACAATATCAGGGGCACTAAGATTTCCACTGTTCCCGCGACCAATTAAGCATCTACTAGCAAATATTGCGAAGTAACGTAGGATAGGAAAATGTATGCTAGTAATTCTTGCATCGGAAACCTTCCTCGTTTCCCCTACAGCAATCATATCAATGAATCCTTCCACATCATTACAATGTGGTTCCTCTATTCTACCCTCAAAGGGTATCCTACAAACCCGGCAAAAATCACAAAGTGACATCTCCTTATGCTCATCATCACTACAAGAAATCTGTTAATACGTGACGGTCCTCGGCCGTCACAGATCAACCAAAAACTGTCATGCATGTCCATCCTTGACGGACTTGAGATCCATCATGTATATCGTGTCATAATTTGACATTGTAGCTTCCATGACGGATCTTGGCCGTCATGGAACAGCCTCAGGCCCGCCCAAGCCCATACTAGGCTATGACGGAATAGACCGTCATGGACCAATGCCATGTAGGATTTTCAATTGATTAATTGGAATGACGTGGCTGCCTACGTGGACACTATTTGTTTGTCACAAAAACCGTCATGGATTTAGGATCAATTTAAATTTGGTCCCATCAACTTCCTTCAGCCCAATTTTGATCGAATACACTTGTAGCATAATATGTTCCATAAACCATAATACATTTTTTGGACCAAATCACTCAATATGCAAAAATCCATAGGTATATACAACATATATTGACGAAATCACTCAATATGCAACCATCCATACATATCTACAACCTAGCAGTTTATAATATCCATCCATAGATAATAATCAACAATTTATACAACATATATCTACAAAATATATCACATAGCAAGGATTAGGAACCGGTACAATTCAATTACATCAACAAAACATATAAACTACTAAGGTTGTCACTCTTGTTCTTGTCATCGACCCTCCTAATGGCAACTATATGTCATGGCGGATTGTGATGGATAGCAACATACCTACCATATTCACAACAACATTAGACATTTGTAGATATGAATATACAGTAGAAGAAGAAACTTAAAAAACAAGTTACATGCTTTCAAAAATCCTTAAATGTTATTGTGCCTACAAATGAGAATAACAAAGGATCTAGTATAAAACAACAATAAATTGACTCACTAATACATGTGCGTAGTACACAAATAAACAGGTTTAAACCTTTGCATTCTTACTGTAGGACTGCCACAATGTAACTACGTAATTTTCTTCTTAGATTCGGATTAAACTTATTTCTGGAATACATAATCACCCGGAGGCATGAGGTGACAAGGATAGAAAAACAAATGCCTAGGGAGAAAACCCACCAAAAAAATAATGCTCAACATTTCTAAAGAAAGAATAGTAGTATGGTCCGTGTTTGTCCATACAGTAGGTTAATGGTTTTAAAGGTCAAGATAATGTTCAGCATTTCCTAATTGAAATTTCAGATTAGATCTGGAAATTCTGTACATATATTTTGAAGGTAAAAGTTGAGTTTTTGCCAAGTTCATCTTCATATACCATTACTATATATACACCGCCAGTAAGGAATGAGGATTGGTTTTAAATTTCTCAGATTTGAGAAGAAACCCCTATTTACTAGAATGCAGTTTCAGCGTACTACTCACTCTTGAAACAAGAGTTCGAGCTATCCTGTTTACATAAACACTTGATCCAGTCGAAAAGTAAACAGGCAAGAAGGCCTACTCACAATGTTACTTGGCTGACCCAATCGAACATTCAGTTCTGGGTGCAATATAGAGAAAAACAATATTGCAAAACACTTGAAAAACATGGAAGGATCATATATATTGTGTATCAAAATTTCTAAAACTACAAGTAAATGGGACACTAGAGTAAGGATTCCTTCTTTTTACGAACAGGAAGAGCAAAGAGGTTGTAACTTACTATTTGTCTCCACTAGATGATCACTTGTTTCCATTTTATCCTCCATCAACGAGAGCTCAAGGAATGTGACAACAAGGATCTAGTGCCTCTTCCATACTAGCAGCCTTACTGGGACCATGAGGAACATTGTTCCCAGCATAATAATCACAACCGCGGTGCCTGTTCATATAGCATGACATGCAAATAAGTATGGCGTAATCTGCAGAATGCAGAGTGCATTATAAAGGTTCAGCTCCACTTGCTTTTAGAAGTTTACTAGTATGGCGTAATACACATATATGCAATGCAACTTCTAGATTTACCATGATATTTAGGAAATAAAAAATTATTGGAATAGTAGATCTATTAATAACTTCGAGACACAAATTTTAAACATGAGGACATACAAATGCAACACATATTCTCTGGTTGCCTACAGATTTCCAATAGTGGTAGCACCTACCTCATCCCTCTCATTTCAACAAGATAACTACTTTGCTCAAGCCTAAACATAATCGAATCGAGCTAATCGAGCCCAAACAGCACCAATACCCTAACTAACCATGGATCAGGTTCAGCTCAAAGGCCACAAAACAGTGTATGCCACAGCCACGGGCTCAGAGCAGAGGAGGGAGGCAGAGATACAACTGCTCACTGAGGTGGTTTGTAGATGATGCAAGGGTCGCAGAGGAGGTCGGCCACCGTCACCGCGCGGCAGAGGAGGTCGCCACCGATAGCACAAACACACTCTTCACTGAACAAAAAAAATGTACTTGTACCAGCACATGAACCAAATTTTATCTATCAACCAAGCTTAAATGATTTAGTCTATCTCATAGCTGATTTCAAGTAATTGTTATTTTCTTCCAAGCAAACCAGAAAACTGATGGACTTCCCAGTTTAAATTAAAATGGAAACAAAATTATGATCAAGTGGATCACCTATGATCAGGAACTTAATGAACATGTAAAATACTTCTGATACGAATAAGAGTTACGACCGCAAGGCCAACTGTTATCAGGGGGTAATGCTAAGTTACTAACTAGGCGAACTACAACATCACATGACAAGAATGGGTACTGGAAATCTATATTAACTCATGTCCTAAAACTTTAAATTGTCCAAACCCAAATCATGTGCTCGTCTCGGACCCTGCATATAATAACAACAAAAGGCCAACATAGGCAGAAGTCCTTAGTCACATGTAACAGGAATTACTCCCAGATAAATACCATAAAGCTATAGAATTTATTAACTATCAGCTAATTAGTGTATTCATGTCACGCCATTGCAGCAACAAGGTTTAGATCAAACAAAATGGAAACTGTGACGAATCATTCAACTATTTCTTACCCCTGTAGAGAGAAGTCGTTGTGACAGGCAGTGAACTAATGGCGCCAACCACGCCTCCCACAACCTACAGAGGATGAGCTCCGGTGACCTGCGGTAGAGGAGTCGGTCCTTTTCTCCCCTTTGCCGCTTTACCCGACGCAGATGCAAGTCAGTTGGGGGGAGTACGGCAGCGGGAGGGCCGACGCTGCCAAGGCGCTCACTCGTTGTAGCCGCGCCCTTGGCAGTCCTCCGAATAGGGCCTCGCCGCATCTCAGTGTGCACCATGTTCGGGGTGGTCGGCGGCGCATCACCGTGCGTACCATGGTAGTGGCGGTCGTTGACGCGGTCAAGAAGAGTGGATGATGTATTCCTGCTCGACCCACAGGGAAAGGGCGGCCGCCACGCCCCTTGAGGAGAAGAAGAGCACCGGAGATCCTAGATCGGGCGTGCAGGTGTGGATGAGGTATATGGGAGCCATCTATGGGTTAGAAGGGACCTACATCCATGATGCCGGAGGGAGGAGATCGTCGTGGCCGACGAGGGACGACAACGACAAAGGGGTGGTGGTGGCCGGCATCGCTGGTTGAGGTTGGGGGCTGCGACCAGATCCGGGGAGAAGGAGCCCCCGACGGAGAGCTCCACGAGCACCTAGATGGACGGGGGGGGCGGGGGATGACCAGGTCCGCGCGTATCTGGTGAGGGGCGCGTCGGGAGCAGAAGTCTACGGCGCCACGATCCAAAATCAGGGGGATCACTGGGAGGGAGTAGCCGGTGGCTCGTGGTGGAGGAAGAAAGAAGGGAAAGAGAGAGAGAGAGAGGAGAGAGAGAGGGGAGGAGTATGCCTACCGTCGGATCCAGGAGGGATGGACGGTCCTTATGTGTGATCCGTGGGAGCGTCGTACCAACCAATTAGAAAACAGCTTCGGCTCCATGCAAGATTGACCCATCAGCACAAGCCGTTCGTGACGGACCGGGTGGCGTACATAAAAAGAGAAGGGTAGGTCCAGTTGGTCGATCCATGACAGTTTCCATGACGGTCTGTTGATGTATGTCATAAAGGTACTATTGTTTTGGAGGCTATTCGCATCTTGTTCAATTGTGACAATTTTCATGACGGCTTTTGAGAACGTCATCAGGAATCCGTCATGGATTAACAGATTTCTTGTCATATAAATAAAATTCCACTGAAGGTGGCGATCTCCTAGCATGGAAATGAAAATTTTGCACAAAAATATTGGTGAGTAAGAGATACTGTTCACGCTGGTCGTGGTGGAAGTCGGTGAGGCCTGCATTCTCAGCCAAATAATAAAAATCTTCATAAATCCCGGCTTCTCTTAAGAACTCATCACAAGGTCATTCACACGGCCGAACCTCCATAGTATGAGGGAGATTATAATTGGGCTTCTTATTTTCTTCACTTTTCTTATCCTTCGAGCTTCGGCTCGATGAGCCCCTCAAAAAGCTCTTCATCTTTTTCTGAAATTTTTAGTAACTTAAAATAAAAGTGAACCAAACTCAACAAAACTGATAGCAACTACTCTACAAGTGTCTAGAGGCTATATCATGCATTAAAACTACTTTTGACCACATAAATTTGATATGCTAGCTCAAGAACAGGGTCACCTAAGCAGCAAAAATTTGCAATAAATAAAGCACTAGAACAAAACTAATTGGACCATTGGAGGAGTCACATACCAAAGAACAATCCCCCAAAGTAGTTTTGTGAATGGAGCTTTGTGCAAGGAGATCGAAAATGGCAGCAAGATGAGCTAGAACTCGGGTTTGAGCTGCTAGGTGATTTTTTCTGGAGGAAGACGAAGTGTGTGGGTTCAAGAATAAGTGGAGGGGACCCACATGGGGTCACGAGGTAGGGGCGCACCCTCCACCCTCGTGGGCACATGGTGAGGCCCCTCGGTGTGTTCTCAGTGCCAATAATTCTTAAATATTCCAGAAAAAATCATATTAAATTTTCAGGGCATTTGGAGAACTTTTATTTTTAGGGTATTTTCTATTGCAAGGATAATTCAGAAAACTGACAGAAAATGCTATTTTTGCTTTATTTAAACTAAATAACAGAAAGTAAAAAGAGGGTACAGAGAGTTGTGTTTTCTAACTTCATCCATCTCATGCTCATCAAAAGGAATCTACTAACAAGTTTGAGCAAGTCTTGTTAACAAACTCATTTCGAATAACATGAAATCGGAGAAATTTTGAATAACACTAGGTTACCTCAACGGGGATATGCACGTCCCCAACAATAAGAATATCATATTACTTCTTGAGAGTAGGAAGAGGAAATTCAAAACCTCCAATAGTAATTGTTGAAAATTTTCAATAGAATTAATACTGTGGACTTGAGGTTGTTTCCTCGGAAAGTGTACCGTATGCTCATTACCATTAACATGAAAAGTGACATTGCCTTTGTTGCAACCAATAACAGCCCCTGCAGTATTGAAAAAGGGTCTTCCGAGAATAATATACATACTATCATCCTCGGGAATATCAAGAATAACCAAGTCCGTTAAAATAGTAACATTTGCAACCACAATAGGCAAATCCTCACAAATACTGACAGGTATAGCAGTTGATTTATCAGCCATTTGCAAAGATATTTCAGTAGGTGTCAACTTATTCAAATCAAGTCTACGATATAAAGAGAGAGGCATAAGACAAACACCGGCTCCAAGATCACATAAAGCAGTTTTAACATAGTTTCTTTTAATGGAGCATGGTATAGTTGGTACTCCTGGATCTCCAAGTTTCTTTGGTATTCCACCCTTAAAAGTGTAATTAGCAAGCATGGTGGAAATTTCAGCTTCCGGTATCTTTCTTTTATTAGTAACAATATCCTTCAGGTACTTAGCATAGGGGTTCATTTTAAGCATATTAGTCAAACACATACGCAAAAAGATAGGTCTAATCATTTCAACAAAGCGCTCAAAATCCTCATCATCCTTTTTATTGGATGGTTTAGGAGGAAAAGGCATGGGCTTCTGAACCCATGGTTCTCTTTCTTTACCATTCTTCCTAGCAACAAAGTCTCTCTTATCATAACGTTGATTCTTTGATTGTGGGTTATCAAGATCAACAGCAGGTTCAATCTCTACATCATTGTCATTTCTAGGTTGAGCATCAACATGAACATCATTATTAACATTATCACTAGGTTCATGTTCATTACCAGATTGTGTTTCAGCATCAGAAATAGAAATATCATTGGGATTCTCAGGTGTGTTAACCACATGTTCACTAGAAGCATGCAAAGTCCTATTATTTTTCTTTTTCTTCTTCTTAGAAGAACTAGGTGCATCGACATTAGTTCTCTGAGAATCTTGCTCAATTCTCTTACGGTGGCCCTCAGGATACAAAGGTTCCTGAGTCATTTTACCCGCTCTAGTCATAACTCTAACAACATTATCATTTTTCTTATTATTTAATTCATTGAGCAAATCATTCTGAGCCTTAAGTACTTGTTCTACTTGAGTGGTAACCATAGAAGCATGTTTGCTATAAGTTTAAGTTCACCTTTAACTCTAGACATATAATCACTCAAGTGTTCAACTATATTAGCATTGCGTTTCAATTGTCAACGAACATAAGCATTGAAGTTTTCTTGTTTAACAATAAAATTATCAAACTCATCTAAGCATTGGCTAGCAGACTTATAACGAGGGATATCACCTTCATGAAATCTATAGAGAGAATTTACCTTTACTACCTGTGTCGGGTTATCAAGACCATGTATTTCTTCAATAGGTGGTAAATTCTTAACATCTTCAGCTTTAATACCTTTTTCTTTCATAGATTTCTTTGCCTCTTGCATATCTTCGGGACTGATAAATAGAATACCCATTTTCTTCGGAGTTGGCTTAGGAGTTGGTCCAGGAAGTGTCCAATCATTTTCATTACTCTTAGCTTTATCAATTGTTCTTTCCCTGAAAACACAACTAGAACAACTATCTAAGTGGTCTTTGGAAGCATCAGTTAGTCCATTATAAAAGATATCAAGTATTTCATTTTTCTTGAGAGGATGATCAGGCAAAGCATTAAGTAATTGGAGGAGCCTCCCCCAAGCTTGTGGGATACTCTCTTCTTCAATTTGCACAAAATTATATATTTCCCGTAAGGCAGCTTCTTTCTTATGAGCAGGGAAATATTTAGCAGAGAAGTAATAAATAATATCCTAGGGACTATGCACACAACCAGGATCAAGAGAATTAAACCATGCATGTTTTAGCATCACCCTTTAATGAGAACGGAAACAACTTAAGGATAATGTAATAGCGAGTTTTCTCATCATTAGTGAACAGGGTGGCTATATCATTTAATTTAGTAAGATATGCCACAACAGTTTCAGATTTATAGCCATAAAAAGGATTAGATTCAACCAAAGTAATTAACTCAGGGTTGACAGAGAAATCATAATCCTTATCAGAAATACAGATAGGTAAAGTAGCAAAAGCAGGGTCATATTTCATTCAAGCATTAAAAGATTCTTCTTTCATCTTAGCTAATAGTTTCTTAAGATCATATCTATCATTGCAAGCTAAAAAGTCTCTAGCAGTTTCTTCATCCATAACATAACCCTCAGGCACAACAGGCAATTCATATCTAGGGGGAGAATCTTCATCATCACTTTCATCAATATTACCAGTTTCAATAATTTCATTCTCTCTAACCCTAGCAAGTTGTTCATCAAGAAATTCACCTAGTGGCACAGTATTATCAAGCATAGAAGTAGTTTCATCATAAGTATCATGCAAAGCAGAAGTGGCATCATCAATAACATGCGACATATCAGAATGAATAACAGGAGTAGGTGTCGCAAGTTTACTAAAAACAGAAGGTGAATCAAGTGCAGAGCTAGATGACAGTTCCTTACCTTCCCTCGTAGTTGAGGAAAAAATCTTGGTTCTTTTATCTTTCAAGTTCTTCATAGTTATCATCAGATATAAATCCCAAGTGACTTAAAGAATATAGCTATGCTCCCCGGCAACAGCGCTAGAAAATAGTCTTGATAACCCACAAGTATAAGGGATCAGAATAGTTTTCGAGGGTAGAGTATTCAACCCAAATTATTGATTCGACACAAGGGGAGACAAAGAATATTCTCAAGTATTAGTAGCTGAGTTGTCAATTCAACCACACCTAGAAAACTTAATATCTGCAGCAAAATATTTAGTAGCAAAGTAATATGATAGTAGTGGAATGGTAGCAAAAGTAATAGTTTTGGTTTTATAGTGATTGTAACAGTAGCAACAGAAAAGTAAATAAGCGAAGATCAATATGTGAAAATCTCGTAGGCAATGGATCAGAGATGGATAATTATGTCGGATGTGATTCCTCATGCAATAGTTATAACATAGGGTGATACGGAACTAGCTCCAGTTCATCAATGTAATGTAGGCATGTATTCCGAATATAGTCATACGTGCTTACGGAAAAGAACTTGCATGACATCTTTTGTCCTACCCTCCCGTGGCACCGGGGTCCTATTGGAAACTAAGGGATATTAAGGCCTCCTTTTTAGTAGAGTACCGGAACAAAGCATTAACACTTAGTGAATACAGGAACTCCTCAAACTACGGTCATCACCGGTAAGTATCCCGATTATTGTCACTTCGGGGTTAACGGGTCATAACACATAATAGGTGACTATAGACTTGCAAGATAAGTTCAAGAACTCACATATATTCATGAAAACATAATAGGTTCAGATCTGAAATCATGGCACTTGGGCCCTAGTGACAAGCATTTAGCATAGCAAAGTCATAGCAACATCAATCTCAGAACATAGTGGATAATAGGGATCAAACCCTACTAAAACTAACTCGATTACATGATAAATCTCATCCAACCCATCACTGTCCAGCAAGCCTACGATGGAATTACTCACGTACGGTGGTGAGCATCATGAAATTGGTGATGGAGGAAGGTTGATGATGACGATGGCGACGGATTCCCCTCTTCGGAGCCTCGAACGGACTCCAGATCAGCCCTCCCAAGAGAGATTAGGGCTTGGCGGCGGCTCTGTATCGTAAAACATGATGAATCCTTCTCCCTGTTTTTTCTCCCTGAACATGAATATATGGAGTTGGAGTTGAGGTCAGTGGAGCGTCAGGGGGCCCACGAGGCAGGGCGCGCGGCTAGGGGGTAGGCGCGCACCCACCCTCGTGGACAGGGTGTGGGCCCCCTGGCCTTGATTCTTTCGCTAGTATTTTTTCTATATTAAAAAAATATTCTCCGTTGTTTTTCAGGTCATTCCGAGAACTTCTATTTCTGCACAAAAATAACACCATGGCAATTGTGCTAAAAATAGCATCAACTGGGTTACTTCCATTCAAATCATGCAAGTTAGAGTCCAAAACAAGGGCAAACATGTTTGGAAAAGTAGATACGATGGAGACGTATCACTGTACACGCCCCGGAGTCTCCGGAGAGCCGCTCTCAGGCCTTGGGGGCTCCCTCCCACGTCCTAGTGGCAGCACTTAGCTTCGTGCTGGTGAGAAGACTAGACTAGGTGTTGGACGCGACTGTTCAATTGCTTGCTTTCTGTAGTTGGTTTGTGATATTTCTTAGTGGAATTTTGAGTTCTCGCATTTCGGATTGCCAAGTTGGATTTCCCTCTCGCCTTTTCTCTTGACCGCCGGTCACGGCCCTGGATGGATGGCAGTTGCCCGCTGCTCTTCCTCGCGCGTCTCGCGCGTAGGCCTGGGCAGGTATGTACGTGCACGTCGGGCCTATCCCGCGTCACGAACATACTTCGCCACAGCCCTGTCCCCCAGGGCCTTAGATTTTTCTATCCTTGAGATACGCTCTCGACCTAGCTTGTGGTTGGCACATCTCCTTAAGTCCGTGCCCCCCGGGTACCGCGACGCGATGCACTAAGCCGTGACTAGCTCGCGCCTGAGGACTCACGCAAGGCAGAACAGGACACCCGACAAAATTTTCTAATGATTCTACAGCTTCATGATGCCTCCTGAGGCTAGCAACCCCTGAGCCAACAGTAAGGGGACCTCACGAGATGATGGAGAACGCGACATCACGAGAGGGAAGAATACTACAGGTATATCAAGCTAAGGTTATCCTACCCTACCCATTTGAAGCACAAACACCGCAGCATAACACCGGAACAACAAACGTAGCATAGCAGCATAAATGCCATGGTTCATTACACGCCCCTGCAGGGCCCTCTTCTTTCTTTTTCAAATGCAGGAAGAAAGGAAAGGTTAAACAAAAGCGGCCCGAGCGACCGCAGCAGCTCGTGAGGCCTGGTTCCAAGGGCCTCCCGGACTCAGCTTAGCCTGAGCCTTCCTCATGCTTCACCGAAGCATGGTGGCACGATGACCCGCCACCATCCTCGAAGCGAGCCCGGTAGCGTGGTGGCTGGTCGTAGCCACCACTTCTGGTGCTCTCGCTGGAGAAGGAGCTGCCATCGCTAGACGAACCGCGGCCGTCGATAAGGGCAAGCTCGCCCTCTGAGTCGTCACGGCCGTCGTCAAGGCCGAGCTCGTAGTCGCCGTCGCTGTCTTCGGGGAAGCACCCTGCGCGGCGACCATCGCCCTCGGTGTTGTCACGGCCGTCGTCAAGCCCGATCTCATCGTAGTCAACACCTTGAACTTGTTGAAAACATTTTTGTGAAAAGTCGAGCTTTGTAGATAGTAACACTATCATCAGCGTCCATCTTCCTCTTAAAGATCCATTTATTCTCAATGGTTGCCGATCATCGGGCAAGTCCACAAAAGTCCACATTTTGTTCTCGTACATGGATCCTATCTCAGATTTCATGGCCTCAAGCCATTTATTGGAATCTGGGCTCATCGTCGCTTCCTCATAGTTTGTAGGTTCATCATGGTCTAGTAACATGACTTCCAGAATAGGATTACCGTACCACTCTAGTGGGGAACATGCTCTAGTTGACCTACGAGGTTCGGTAGTAACTTGATCTGAAGTTTCATCATCATTATCACTAGCTTCCTCTCTAGTTGGTGTAGACATCACTGGAACTGATTTTTGTGATGAGCTACTTTCCAATTCGAGAGAAGGTACAATTACCTTATCAAGTTCTACTTTCCTCCCACTCACCTCTTTCAAGAGAAACTCCTTCTCTAGAAAGGATCCATTCTTAGCAACAAAAATCTTTCCTTCGGATCTCTGATAGAAGGTGTACCCAATAGTTTCTTTTAGGTATCCTATGAAGATGCACTTCTCTGATTTGGGTTCGAGCTTATCAGTTTGAAACATTTTCACATAAGTATCGCAACCCCACAGTTTAAGAAAAAACATCTTTGGTTTCTTGCCAAACCATAGTTCATACGGTGTCACCTCAATGGATTTAGACGGTGCCCTATTTAATGTGAATGCAGTTGTCTCTAATGCATAACCCCAAAACGATAGTGGTAAATTGGTAAGAGACATCATAGATCGCACCATATCTAATAAAGTACGGTCACAACGTTCGGACAGACCATTGCACTATGGTGGTCCAGGTGGCGTGAGTTGTGAAACTATTCCTCATTGTTTTAAATCAAGGCCTAACTCATAACTCAGATATTCGCCTTCGTGATCATATCGTAGAAACTTTATTTTCTTGTTACCATGATTCTCCACTTCACTCTGAAATTCTTTGAACTTTTCAAATGTTTCAGAGTTGTGTTTTATTAAGTAGGTATACCCATATCTGCTCAAATCATCTGTGAAGGTCAGAAAATAACGATACCCGCCACGAGCCTCAACACTCATCGGACCACATACATCAGTATGTATTATTTCCAGTAAGTCTGTGGCTCGCTCCATTGTTCCCGAGAACAGAGTTTTAGTCATCCTGCCCATGAGGCATGGTTTGCAAGCATCAAATGATTCATAATCAAGTGATTCCAAAAGTCCATCCACATGGAGTTTCTTCATGCGCTGTACACCAATATGATCTAACCGGCAGTGCCACAAATATGTTGCACTATCATTATCAGCTTTGCATCTTTTGGCATCAATATTATGAATATGTGTATCAATACGATCGAGATTCAATAAACCATTTACACTGGGTGTATGACCATAGAAGGTTTTATTCATGTAAACAGAACAACAATTACTCTCTGACTTAAATGAATAACTATATTTGCAATAAATATGATCCAATCATATTCATGCTCAATGCAAACACCAAATAACATTTATTTAGGTTCAACAATAATCCCGAAGGTAGAAGGAGTGTGCGATGGTGATCTTATCAACCTTGGAATCACTTCCAACACACATCGTCACCTTGCACTTTAACTAGTCTTTGTTCATTTTGCAACTCCTGTTTTGATTTACTAATCTTAGCAACTGAAACGCTATCAAATACCCTAGGGTTACTATGAACACTAGTAAAGTACACATCAATAACATGTATATCAAATATACCTTTGTTCACTTTCCCATCCTTCTTATCCGCCAAGTATCTGGGGTAGTTCCGCTTCCAGTGACCATTCCCTTTGTAGTAGAAGCACACAGTTTCAGGCTTAGGTCTAGCTTTGGGTTTCTTCACGGGAGTGGCAACTTGCTTGTCATTCTTCTAGAAGTTCCCTTTCTTTTCCTTAGCCCTTTTTCTTGAAACTAGTGGTCTTGTCAACCATCAACACTTGATGCTTTTTCTTGATTTCTACCTTCGCTGATTTCAGTATCGCAAAGAGCTCAGGAATCGTTTTCGTCATCCCTTGTATATTATAGTTCATCACGAAGTTCTAGTAGCTTGGTGATAGTGACTAGAGAACTCTGTCAATCACTATCTTATCTGGAAGATTAACTCCCACTTGATTCAAGCCATTGTACTACCCAGACATTCTGAGTACATGCTCACCGGCTGAGCCATTCTCCTCCATCTTGTAGGCAAAGTACTCGTCAGAGGTCTCAAACCTCTTGACATGGGCATGAGTCTCAAATATCAATTTCAACTCTTGGAACATCTCATATGCTTCGTGGCATTCAAAACATTTTTGAAGTCCCGGTTCTAAGTCGTGAAGCATGGTGCACTAAACTATCAAGTAGTCATCATACCAAGCTTGTCAAACGTTCATAACGACTACATTTTCTCCTGCAAAAGTTCTGTCACCTAGCAACGCATCAAGGGCATGATTCTTCTGTGCAGCAACAAGGATAATCATCAGATCACGGGAGCATATCATCTTTCAACTTAGTTTTCTATAGGAACATATCAAAATAAAACAGGGGAGCTATACGCGAGCTATTGATCTATAACATAGATATGCAAATACTATCAGGACTAAGTTCATGATAAATTAAGTTCAATTAATCATATTACTTAAGAACTCCCACTTAGATAGACATCCCTCGAGTCATCTAAATGATCACGTGATCCATATCAACTAAACCATGTCTGATCATCACATGAGATGGAGTAGTTTCCAATGGTGAACATCTCTATGTTGATCATATCTACTATATGATTCACGTTCGACCTTTCAGTCTCCAGTGTTCCGAGGCCATGTCTGTACATGCTAGGCTCGTCAAGTTTAACCCGAGTATTCCGCATGTGCAAAACTTTCTTGCACCCATTGTATGTGAACATAGAGCTTATCACACCCGATCATCACGTGGTGTCTTGGCATGACTAACTGTCACAACGGTGCATACTCAGGGAGAACACTTATACCTTGAAATTTTACTGAGGGGTCATCTTATAATGCTACCGCCGTACTAAGCAAAATAAGATGCAAAAAGATAAACATCACATACAATCAAAATATGTGACATGATATGGCCATCATCATCTTGTGCCTTTGATCTCCATCTCCAAAGCACCGTTATGATCTCCATCGTCACCGGCTTGACACCTTGATCTCCATCGTAGCATTGTGGCTGTCTCGCCATCTATTGCTTCTACAACTATCGCAAACGCATAGTGATAAAGTAAAGCAATTACATGGCATTTGCATTTCATACAATAAATCAACAACCATAAGGCTCCTGCCAGTTGCCGATAACTTCTACAAAAACATTATCATCTCATACAATAACGTATATCACATCATGTCTTGACCATATCACATCACAAAATGCCCTGCAAAAACAAGTTATACATCCTCTACTTTGTTGTTGCAAGTTTTACGTGCCTTCTACGAGCTTCTAGTAAGAACTATTCTTACCTATGCATCAAAACCACAATGGTGATTTATCAAGTTTGCTGTTTTAACCTTCAACAAGGACCGGCCGCAGTCAAATCCGATTAAACTAAAGTTGGAAAAACAGACACCCGCCAGTCACCTTTATGCATAACTAGTTGCTATCGATGGAACCGGTCTCATGAATGTGGTCATGTAAGGTTGGCCGGGCCACTTCATCCAACAATACCGCCGGATCAAAATAAGACATTGGCACAACTCTTTGTCTACTACTCGTGCATATCATCTACGCATAAACCTGGCTCAAATGCCACTGTTGGGGAACGTAGTATGCAATTTCAAAAATTTCCTATGCTCACGCAAGATCTATCTAGGAGATGCATAGCAACGAGAAGGGGAGACTGTGTCCACGTACCCTCGTAGATCGAAAGCGGAAGTGTTTGACAATGCAGTTGATCTAGTCGAACTTCTTCTCGTTCTGACCGATCAAGCACCAAACGTACAGCACCTCCGAGTTCTGCACATGTTCAGCTCGATGACATCCCTCGAACTCTTGATCCATCAAAGTGTCGAGGGAGAGTTTCACCAGGATGATGGCGTGGTGACAGTGATGGTGAAGTGATCTGTAGCGACCAGACCTCAAATGGTCCAATCTCTGTGCTCAGGTGTCATCCCTGGATCAGTAATGCTGACACCACACAGTACTTGAAGGATTTATAATAGAGTAGCAATCACACACATATTACATCGAGTGTCTCAAAAGAGAACTTATTACAATAAATATGGCTTAAGGCCATCTAATCACGATAACAACGGAAGGCTTGGAACATAAGTGAGTCCATCAACTCCAATGGCATCACTGAGTATAGAACCACGACCTAAAGGCACCTTAATCGTCGTCTGAAAAGTTTGCAACATGAATGTTGCAGCCTGAAACAGGTCAGCGCATGGAATATGCTGGCAATGTAACACATAGAGAGCAATGAAAGATACAAGCTATACTGTATGCATATTTGGCTGGTGGAAAGCTCTATGGTTACAGTTTTGCGTAAAGCCAATTTTTCCCTACTGCAAAGGAATAAATTTTATTTAACTATCATGGTAGTTGTTAAACATTGAGAATGGTTGACAGCATTCTCAATCCCAATTAAGCATCATCATTAAACAACCCAACAAAATTAATTGAAGAACATGATGAGATTCATATGATAATCCAGGTACTAGATACTCAAGATGTCCATAACCGGGGACACGGCTAACCATGATTAGTTTATACACTCTGCAGAGGTTGCGCACTTTTCCCCATATGACTCGATCTCCTCCGTTGGGATTCTCGCACTACATGGTGTTTGAGAAACGGATGACCGAGACATAGTCTTTCAGAAGCGCTAGCACCTTACGATCGGGTAGACCGTTACACCTACTTTCCCCTACATCTGCTAGTCTACCACTGTAAGAGTTCGCACGACTTAGTCAACTATGCTAGAGCCCATAGTAGCTTGTGGCTGCACACGGAAGTTTCTAGCATGAATAATCTCATGATCCCTTTGAGCCTGGGTGGCGGTCCAAAATAAAAAACAGGAAATCGCTGGAATACCCAGGTGCCTCAATCCACCCGGATGTGTATTTAAGTTGCCACCTTAGATAAACCATTAATTTAAGAATCTCACATCTATCATGGATTTCACTCACCCAATCCACGTCTACTAGCATAGCATGGCATAATAAGCTAACGTAGAAGTAACTCCCAAAGGTTTGATAATAGAACAGGTGATAGGTACTACCTCATCTACTTCCCAAACCCACAATTTAATTAGATCCTAATCATGCAATGTGTGAGCATTGATCTAATGCAATAAAAACTGGGTAGTAGGAGGTATGATCAAAGTGTTACTTGCCTTGCTGATGATCCGCAAAACATAGCGATTCGAAGTAGCAAGCGACACACTCCGGGTACTCTATCGCAAACAAACAAGCAGACAATAAGTACTCAACTAATGCACAGGTAAAACTCGAATAAGAGATCTAACCAGAAAGTTCAACTTAAGAACTTCGGTTGGCCAAAAGAATCAACTCGAACGAAGCAACGAAAGACAAACGACAAAAGAAACAAGCTTCATTTACTATTCTGGATCTAGGGCAATTTTTGCAGTGGCAAAAACTTCTTTGAGTTGGTTAAACGGAAAGAGGGTTTCGAGACGAAACTCCAGGCGCTTGAATCGCCTGATTCCGATAAACGAGCGAAAAGTTATACTAGAACGAAAATCGGATCAGGAATCGCGATCAGAGAAATCGCGGATTTAATCCGAGAAAAAGAAAAACGACAAACAGATTAACGAACAAACGTTCGTTATCTGGATCGAAATGATGAACGCGTTCGTTAAAACGAACAAACGAGCGAACGCTCGCTAATTAAATAAACCGGAAAAACCGATCTATTAAAAAAATGAAACTAAAAGAACGAACAAAAAACCGACAGAAAACTGAATGGTTTTTTGAGAAAAACCGGCGGCGGCGAGGTCAACCTCTGGCGAGCGGCGGCTTCAGCGGGCGAGGTCGGCGGCGGCGGCTTCGGCTCTGGCGGGCGGCGGCGGCGCTAGGGTTTTGGGCGCGCTAGGGTTTGGCTCGGCTGGGCTCCTCCCCTGGCTTATAAGGCCGGCCGGGCCAAGTGTCCGGGTCGGACACGGCCCGATAGGTCGGTTCGCGTTTTTTTAAATAGTTACGCTCAGAAAAAAGGAATACTAAGCGGACTCCAAAAATCCCGAAATAAATTTTCCCCGGCTTCTAAAATCAAGCCGCACAGGATGAACATTTATTTGGGGCCCAAATGCAATTTTGAAAAACACGCAGTTTTTTTAAATTCAAATAAAATAGCAAATAAAACCAAAATAAAATCTTATTTGATTTTATTACTAAATCCTCAATATTTCTTTATTTTGGGAAATTCATTTTATTCCCTCTCTCATATTTTTGTAATAGAAATAATTGAAGATAAAATAAATGAAATCAAATGATTCTATTTCAGAATTTGAGAAAACTCAAATATGAAAATAACAAAAATCCCCGACTCTCTCCGAGGGTCCTTGAGTTGCGTAGAATTTTCTAGGATCAACCAAAATGCAATAAAATATGATATGCAATGATGATCTAGTGTATAACATTCCAAACTGAAATTTCGGGATGTTACAAACCTACCCCCTTAAGATGAATCTCTCCCTCGAGATTCGGGTTGGCTAGAAAATAGGTGTGGGTGGTCCTTCAGCAATTCTTCCTCTCGCTCCCAGGTGGCTTCATCCTCCGTGTGGTGGCTCCACTGAACTTTGCAAAACTTTAGAACCTTGCTGCGGGTGACTCGACTGGCATATTCTAGAATCTTGACTGGTTTCTCTTCATAGGTCAAATCACTGTCCAACTAAATTGCTTCCAGCGGCACTGTATCTCTCAGCGGTATATCAGCCATCTCTGCGTGGCACTTCTTCAACTGGGAAACGTGGAACACGTTGTGAACTCCTGACAATCCTTTGTGCAACTCCAACTTGTAGGCTACTTCTCCCATACGATCCAAAACTTTGTATGGGCCTACAAAATGGCGCTAACTTTCCCTTAACTCCAAAGCACTTAACTCCTCGAAGTGGAGATACTCGAAGATAAACTCGGTCTCCGACTTCGTAAACTGTCTCCTTGCGTTTAGAATCTGCATAGCTCTTCTTCCTGGATTGGGCTACCTTGAGCCTATCGCGAATCAATTTTACTTTCTGTTCAGACTTCTTAATCAGATCCGGTCCAAACAACTGGCGGTCTCCAACTTCATCCCACGACAATGGGGTCCTGCACCTCCTTCTGTACAAGGCTTCGAAAGGGGCCATCTTCAAACTAGATTGATAACTGTTGTTATAAGAGAACTCTGCATATGGCAAATTCTCGTCCCAACTAGATCCGTAATCTAGCACACAAGCTCTCAGCATATCCTCCAAAATCTGATTGACTCTCTCGGTTTGTCCATCTATCTGTGGATGGAAAGCTATACTGAACTCTAGCCTGGTACCCAAAGTTTCATGCAACTGATTCCAGAATTTTGAGGTAAACTGGATTCCTCTATCTGATACAATGCTCCTTGGAACTCCATGCACACATACGATTCTGGTCATGTATATCTTTGCCAACTTTGCACTGGTATAGGTAGTCTTCACTAGAATGAAATGAGCTACCTTTGTCAAACGATCGACTACAATCCAAATCGATTCATAGCATGAACGTGTTCTGGGCAATCCTGTGATAAAATCCATTCCTAACTTATCCCACTTCCATTCGGGTATCAGCAATGGCTATAGCAATCCTGCTGGCTTCTCATGCTCCGCCTTCACTCTCTGACATACATCACAAACTGCTACATACTCCGCAATATCCTTCTTCATTCCGGTCCACCAGAAAATATCCTTCAAATCCAAATACATCTTGGTATTTCCTGGGTGAATCGAATATGGTGAATCATGGGCCTCTTGTAGAATTAACTTCCTGATCTCTGAATCATTAGGCACATAAACACGGTCTTCAAACCATAAGGTATTGTGCTCATCCTCACGAAATCCTTTAGCTTTTCCCTTGCTCATTTTCTCTTTAATAGAAGTGATCTCCTTGTCAGTCCTTTGAGCTTCTCTGATATTGTACATCAAAGTAGACTGAATCTCCAATGTTGCTACATAGCCTCTCAGAACTATCTCCAAACATAGCTCATGAAGATTCTTGGCTAACTCTCTTGGTAAATCTCCCGTCATTAGTGTGTTGACATGGCTCTTACGACTCAGCGCATCGGCTACTATGTTAGCCTTTCTAGGGTGATAATGCAATCTCATATCATAATCCTTGATGAGCTCCAACCATCTCCTTTTTCTGAGATTCAACTCCTTCTGCATGAAAATATACTTCAAACTCTTGTGATCCGTGTACACCTCACAATGATTTCCAATGAGAAAGTGTCTCCAGGTTTTGAATGCATGCACTACGGCTGCTAACTCCAAATCATGCGTAGAATAATTCAACTGATGAGGCTTAAGCTGTCGTGAGGCATATGAAACAACTCTTCCTTCTTGCATAAGCACTGCTCCAAGTCCTCGACGTGAAGCATCGCAATACACCTCATAATCCTTGGTTTGATCTGGCAAAATCAACATAGGTGATGTAACCAAACGTGTCTTCAACTCCTAGAAACTGGCCTCACATTCCTCAGTCCATATGAACTTGGTATCCTTCTTCAGCAACTCCATCATAGGCTTTGCAATCTTCGAGAAATTTTCAATAAATCTCCGGTAGTATCCTGCAAGTCCAAGAAAACTCCAGATCTCTCCAACTGTTGTTGTGCTTCCCAATTTGTCACAGTGTCAACCTTGGTGGGATCTACTGTTATACCTTCTCCAGATATAACGTGTCCGAGAAATCCAACTTCCTTCAACCAAAACTCACATTTGCTAAACTTGGCATATAACTGATGTTCTATGAGTTTACCAAGTACCAAACGCAAATGCTCCTTATGCTCCTCTTCGTTCTTCGAGTAAACCAGGATATCATCAACGAACACTACGAAGAACTTATCCAAAAACTCCATAAACACTTTGTTCATCATGTTCATAAAATATGCAGGTGCATTAGTCAGACCAAATGACATAACGGTATACTCGTATAGCCCATACCTGGTGGTAAAAGCCGTCTTAGGTATATCCTGTTCTCGAATCTTCAACTGATGGTATCCTGATCGCAGATCGATCTTGGAAAATACCTTAGCTCCTTGCAATCGATCAAACAGATCATTGATCATCGGTAGTGGGTACTTGTTCTTGATGGTTACTTCATTCATTCCTCAATAATCAACAACCATCCTTAACGATCCATCCTTCTTCTCCACTAGAAGTACTGGCGATCCCCAAGGCGAAGAACTTGGGCGAATATAACCTTTATCTAGTAACTCCTTAATCTGCTTCTTAATCTCCACCAAATCCTTTGAGGGCATCCTATATGGTCTCTTAGATATTGGCCCTGTGCCTGGCAAAAGCTCAATCAAAAACTCAATATCTCTATCCGGTGGCATGCCTGACGATTCTTCTAGAAATACATTAGGGAAATCCTTCACTGCTGGTACTTCCTCCTACACAACTCCTGTTAGACAATTTACTTGAGTCCTCTTTGGCACATGCCGGGATACATACTTGATCCTTCTCCCTTCTGGGGTGGTAAGAAAAATTGACTTACTGGCGCAATCGATGTTTCGTCCATACATCGACAGCCAATCCATACCCAGAATTACATTCAATCCTTGTGATTCCAAAATGAGCAAATCCGAGGGAAACACATGCCTACCTATACTCAATGGCACTTGAAAACATCCCTTACTAGCCATATACTCCGCTCCTGGTGAGCTTACTAACATAGGTGTTCTAAGAACTTTGGTGGGCAGCTTATACTTATCCACGAATCCCCTTGATATGTATGAATGTGATGCACCAGTATCAAAAAGAACGAGTGCAGTAAATGACTTAACCAAAAACTTACCGATTACTGCACCCGGCTTCTCTTCAACCTCCTCCACGTTAACGTGGTTCACCTGTCCCCTGTTGAAAGGGTTCGGCTTCTTCCCAGAGCTTCCAGTGCCATTTCCATTCTGGGATTCAGGACATTCATTTGCATAATGTCCCGTCTTCTGGCACTTGAAACAAGTGACTTGGCTCAGGTCTCTCTTGGCTGGGGTTGATGGGTTGGTGCGGTTCTGGCCGTTGCTTCCTCCATTCCCATTACCATTCTTGGTACCATTGTGATTGTGCGAGCTACCTCCTCCATGGGTATGCTGAAAATGTCCTCCCGGTCTAGGGGTAAAACGTGGCTTCTGCTGAGCTCCTGAATTGTACTTCACTTGTCCATACTTCCTCTTGCGATTCTCAATCTCCTGTTGCTTCCCTTCAATCATGAGAGCACGATCTACCAACTCCTGGTAGTTGTTGAAGGTTTCTACCATCAACTGCATGCTCAACTCATCATTCAGTCCTTCCAGAAACTTCTCCTGCTTAGCTACATCCGTAGCTACGTCATCTGGGGCATAACGTGCTAACTTACTGAAGTCCTCCACATACTGGCCAACTGTCCGTCCTCCTTGGCGCAAATTGCAAAACTCTCGCTTCTTCATGGCCATATCTCCTGCTGAAACATGGGCAGTATGGAAAGCCTGTTGGAACTGGTCCCATGTGACAGTGTCGACAGGGAAAGTGGCTGTGAAATTCTCCCACCATGATGCTGCGGGTCCTTCAAGCTGATGTGCGGCAAACTTCACCTTTTCCACATCTGTGCACCCTGCCGTAGTCAACTCCCTTGCTGTCTTGCGGAGCCAATCATCTGCTACTATCAGCTCGGTGCTACTGGAAAACATCGGCAGATTCGGCCTAAGAAAACGGGCTAAGTGATCAACAGGTGGTGGTGGTGGGTTGTTGTTGTTGTTCCCCTGATTCTAATTCTGGACTAACAACTGCATCAATGTGTTCTACTGCTGGATCAACTGAGTGAGCTCCAGTGGGAAGGTAAATCAGGGGTCACGTCTCGGAGGCATCTGAGGGTTGAGAAAAGATGAGATTTAAGAATAGAGAGGGGTCTAGAGAGAAAACACTACCCATATGCACATGAGGCAAAAGCAAACAATTCACTTCATTCAATCAATCAAACAAGGGCATACAATCGATCTAACTATCGCAAAAGTGCTCGGACTACTATATTTACAAGGTGGACTACTACTACTGATGGGGTGGTCTACTAGAAATATTCTTCGGTTGCAGACTCCATGATATCTGCTCCAGCTTCATCAACATAGTCATCATCGCTACCATCTGGATCCGAGTCGGTGTCGTCGATGATGATGTAGTCTTCCGGGCGAATCTCCTTGGGTTCTTTGTCTTCTTCTACTGGGGTAGGGCCTCCCATAAATATTCCAATCTTCATTGTTAGGTCGGCATTCTTGTCCACTAGTACTTCGATTTCCTCTTCATAATCTTCATGTGTGGCCTTGAGTTCTTCCTCCAGTTCCTTGATTCTTGTCCTCGCCTTCTTCAGATCTATCATGTCGGAGCACATCTGGTTTTCCTGACGTCAAATGTGCTGGTTTAACTCCTGGATAAAAGCTGCAATTGATCTATCCTTCCTGGTGCTGATCATCTCCCAATGCTCATCTCGGCGCCCACAAATCTGGTAGATAGTATCCTTGAGATCATTGCGGTAAACTTCTCCAATGCGTCCCATGGTGATGTGAGCTGCCATGCTCTTTCCTAGATTCCAAGTTGGTTCATCAAAAGAAAAGTCTATGGGTTCAGTGACTGGCATGAATGTCCTTCCTGGAACTTGAACTTGAATCATCCAGCTCTCCTCTTCAGGTAAAGTGGCATTGTAGGTTCCGGTGAAGCTTGGTACTCCTATGTTCAGGTATCTAGTGACTTCCTTCAAGTGACGTCCAAAGGGTGTATCTTCATCCGGTTGTGTGAACTTGTTCCTTGCATCCGCAATCCTAAAAGAGTAGAAAAGATGAGAAGTCAGAATGAGAAGAGAGTGAGTAGTGATCTAGGTCTTTAGCTTAGTGGTCGTGTCCTATAGTCAGCGTGTGCTCTGATACCATCTTTTAGCGACCAGACCTTAAAACGGTCCAATCTCTGTGCTCAGGTGTCATCCCTGGATCAGTAATGCTGACACCACACAGTACTTGAAGGATTTATAACAGAGTAGCAATCACACACTTATTACATCGAGTGTCTCAAAAGAGAACTTATTACAATAAATATGGCTTAAGGCCATCTAATCACGATAACAGCAGAAGGCATGGAAGATAAGTGAGTCCATCAACTCCAACGGCATCACTGAGTATAGAACCACGACCTAAAGGCACCTTAATCGTCGTCTGAAAAGTCTGCAACATGAACATTGCAGCCCGAAACGGGTCAGCACATGGAATATGCTGGCAATGTAACACATAGAGAGCAATGAAAGATACAAGCTATACTGTATGCATATTTGGCTGGTGGAAAGCTCTATGGTTACAGTTTTGCGTAAAGCCAATTTCTCCCTACTAAAAAGGAATAAATTTTATTTAACTATCATGGTAGTTGTTAAACATTGAGAATGGTTGACAGCATTCTCAATCCCAATTAAGCATCATCATTAAACAACCCAACAAAATTAGTTAAAGTAACATGATGAGATTCATATGATAATCCAGGTACTAGATACTCAAGATGTCCATAACCGGGGACACGGCTAACCATGATTAGTTTATACACTCTGCAGAGGTTTGCGCACTTTTCCCCACAAGACTCGATCTCCTCCATTAGGATTCTCGCACTACATGGTGTTAGAGAAACGGATGACCGAGACATAGTCTTTCAGAAGCGCTAGCACCTTACGATCGGGTAGACCGTTACACCTACTTTCCCCTACATCTACTAGTCTACCACTATAAGAGTTCGCACGACTTAGTCAACTATGCTAGAGCCCATAGTCGCTTGTGGCTGCACACGGAAGTTTCTAGCATGAATAATCTCATGATCCTGTTGAGCCTGGGTGGCGGTTCAAAGGAAAAAACAGGCAATCGCTGGAATACCCAGGTGCCTCAATCCACCCAGATGTGTATTTAAGTTGGCACCTTAGATAAACCATTAATTTAACAATCTCACATATGTCATGGATTTCACTCACCGAATCCACGTCTACTGGCATAGCATGGCATAATAAGCAAACGTAGAAGTAACTCCCAAAGGTTTGATAATAGAACAGGTGATAGCTACTACCTCATCTACTTCCCAAACCCACAATTTAATTAGATCCTAATCATGCAATGTGTGAGGATTGATCTAATGCAATAAAAATTGGGTAGTAGGAGGTATGATCAAAGTGTTACTTGCCTTGCTGATGATCTACAAAACTTAGCGATTCGAAGTAGCAATCGGCGCACTCCGGGTACTCTATCGCAAACAAACAAGCATACAATAAGTACTCAACTAATGCACAGGTAAAACTCGAATAAGAGATCTAACCAGAAAGTTCAACTTAAGAACTCCGGTTGGCAAAAAGAATCAACTCGAACGAAGCAACGAAAGACAAACGGCAAAAGAAACAGGCTTTGTTTACTATTCTGGATCTAGGGCAATTTTTACAGTGGCAAAAGCTTGTTTGAGTTGGTTAAACGGAAAGAGGGTTTCGAGACAAAACTCCAGGCGCTTGAATCGCCTGATTCTGATAAACGAGCGAAAAGTTATACTAGAATGAAAATCGTATCAGGAATCGCGATCAGAAAAATCGCGGATTTAATCCGAGAAAAATAAAAAACGACAAACAGATTAACGAACGAACGTTCGTTATCTGGATCTAAATGATGAACGTGTTTGTTAAAATGAACGAACGAGCGAACGCTCGCTAATTAAATAAACCACAAAAACCGATCTATTAAAAAACGAAACTAGAAAAACGAACGAAAAACCAACGGAAAACCGAACAGTTTTTCGAGAAAAACCGGCGGCGGCGAGGTCAACCTCCGGCGAGCGGCGGCTCCGGCGGGCGAGGTCGGCCGCGGCGGCTCCGGCTCTGGCGGGCAGCGAGGGGCGGCGGCGGGGCGGTGCGGCGGCGCGGCGGCGGGGCGGCGCGGGCGGCGGCGGCGCTAGGGTTTTGGGGGCGCTAGGGTTTGGGCTCGGCTGGGCTCCTCCCCGGCTTATAAGGCCGGCTGGGCCATGTGTCCGGGTCGGACACGGCCCGATAGGTCGGTTCGTGTTTTTTTAAAAATAGTTACGCTCAGAAAAAAACAAAAGGAATACTAAACGGACTCCAAAAATACCGAAATAAATTTTCCCTGGCTTCTAAAATCAAGCTGCACTGGATGAATATTTATTTTGGGCCTAAATGCAATTTTGAAAAACGCGCATTTTTTCTAAATTCAAATAAAATAGCAAATAAAACCAAAACAAAATCTTATTTGGTTTTATTATTAAATCCTCAATATTTCTTTATTTTGGGAAAGTCATTTTATTCCCTCTCTCATATTTTTGTAATAGAAATAATTGAAGATAAAATAAATGAAATCAAATTATCCTATTTTCAGAATTTGAGAAATCTCAAATATGAAAATAACGAAAATCCCCAACTCTCTCCGAGGGTCCTTGAGTTGCGTAGAATTTTCTAGGATCAACCAAAATGCAATAAAATATGATATGCAATGATGATCTAGTGTACAACATTCCAAATTGAAAATTTGGGATGTTACATGATCCGCGCAGGGCTTCGCCTAAGCACTACGACAATATGATCGGAGGCGTAAACTATGGAGGGGGGCGCCGCACACGGCTAACAATTATTGGTGTATGTTCTAGCGGTGCCCCCCCCCTAATATATATAGGTTGGAGGGGGGAGAGGCAGCCAAGGGGGCACCCCAAGTAGGAGGGTCCTCCCAATTCGGCCTCCCCCATTTCCTATTCCAATTCGGGGAAGGAAGGAAAGAGCGGGAAGGGGGAATCCTATTCCCTTTTTCCTTTCCTCCTTCCCCTTTTCTACTCCAATTTGGCCAGCCATGTGGGGGGGCACGCACCAGCACCTTAGGGGCTTGTCTGTCCCTCTCTTGGCCCATTACGCCCATATAGTTTGCCGGGGGTTGCCCGGAACCCCTTCCGGTGACCCGATACGTACCCGGTACCCCTAGAACACTTCCGATGTCCAAATACTATCGTCCTATGTATGAATCATTACCTCTCTACCATTTTGAGACTCCTCGTCATGTCTGTGATCTCATCCGGGACTCCGAACAACATTCGGTCACCAAATCACATAACTCATATAATACAAATCGTCATCGAACGTTAAGCGTGCGGACCCTACAGGTTCGAGAACTATGTAGACATGACCGAGACACCTCTCCAGTCAATAACCAATAGCGGAATCTGGATGCTCATATTGGCTCCCACATATTCTACGAAGATCTTTATCGATCAAACCGCTATGACAACATACGTTATTCCCTTTGCCATTGGTATGTTACTTGCTCGAGATTCAATCGTCGGTATCTCCATACCTAATTTAATCTCGTTACAGGCAAGTCTCTTTACTCATTCCGTATTGCATCATCCCGCAACTAACTCATTAGTCGCATTGCTTGCAAGGCTTATTATGATGTGCATTATCGAGAGGGGCCAAAGATACCTCTCCGATACTCGGAGTGACAAATCCTAATCTCGATCTATGCCAACCCAACAAATACCTTCGGAGATACCTGTAGAGCATCTTTATAATCACCCAGTTACGTTGTGATGTTTGATAGCACACAAGGTATTCCTCCAGTATCCAGGAGTTCCATAATCTCATAGTCAAAGGAATATGTATTAGTCATGAAGAAAGCAATAGCAATAAAACTTAACGATCATTATGCTAAGCTAATGGACGGGTCTTTTACAACACATCATTCTCCTAATGATATGATCCCATTCATCAAATGAGAACACATGTCTATGGTTAGGAAACTTAACCATCTTTGATTAACGAGCTAGTCTAGTAGAGGCTTACTAGGGACATGGTGTTTTGTCTATGTATCCACACATGTATCAAGTTTTCGGTTAATACAATTCTAGCATGAATAATAAACATTTGTGTTGATATAAGGAAATATAAAATAATAGCTTTATTATTGCCTCTAGGGCATATTTCCTTCAGCTAACGCCGCCGTCCTCGACCTCAGGTGCCGGCGATCCCCGCCACTCGATTCGTCGCGTCCAGAGCATCACCAAGCCAGACGACCTACCCAACTGACTCTCGGTGAGTGATTGCTTGTATCTACGTTGGTAATAACCCAAAGAGGAGAGTATGATGCAGCACAGCAACGGTAAGTATTTCCCTCAGTTATGAAAGCAAGGTTATCAATCCAGTAGGAGAACCAAGGAACACTATATAAATGATACCTACACACAAAGAACAAATACTTGCAACCCAACGCGCGTGAGAGAGGTTGTTAATCCCTCCAACGTATTGATACGTCTCCAATGTATCTATAATTTTTTATTGTTCCATGCTATTATATTATCTGTTTTGGATGTTTTATATGCATTAATATGCTATTTTATATTATTTTTGGGACTAACCTATTAACCTAGAGCCAGTGCCAGTTCCTGTTGTTTCCCTATTTTTGAGTTTCACAGAAAAGGAATACCAAACGGAGTCCAAGAGGAATAAAACCTTGGCGATGATTTTTCTTGGACCAGAAGACAACCAGGAGAATTAGAGATGAAGTCGGAGGATCCATGAGGCGGCCACAAGGACGAAGGGCGCGCCTAGGGGGGTAGGGCGTGCCCCACCCTTGTGCCCCCCTCGTGCACCTCCTAGCCTAATTCTTTCTGCTATATATTCCCAAATATCCTCAAACCACTAGGGGCATCCACAAAAACACTTCTCCACCGCCGCAACCTTCTGTACCCGTGAGATCCCATCTAGGGACCTTTTCCGGCACCCTGCCGGAGGGGGATTCGGTCATGGAGGGATTCTACATCAACTCTATTGACCTTCTGATGAAGCGTGAGTAGTTTACCACAGACCTACGGGTCCATAGCTAATAGCTAGATGGCTTCTTCTCTCTCTTTGAGTCTCAATACCATGTTCTCCTCGATGTTCTTCGAGATCTATTCGATGTATTACTTTTTTGCGGTGTGTTTGCCGACATCCAATGAATTGTGGATTTATGATTAGCTTGTCTATGTATATTATTTGAATGTTCTCTGAATTATTTTATGCATGATTTGATATCTTTAAAATTCTCTTCAAACTATTGGTTTGGTTTGGCCAACTAGATTGGTTTTTCTTGCAATGTGAGAAGTGCTTAGATTTGGGTTCAATCTTGCGGTGTCCTTTTGATACGTCTCCAACATATCTATAATTTTTGTTGTTCCATGCTGTTATATTATCAATCTTAGATGTTTTATAATCATTTTATATCATTTTTTGGTACTAACATATTGACATAGTGCCAAGTGCCAGTTGCTGTTTTTTGCATGTTTTTTACATCATAGGAAATCAATACCAAACGGAGTCCAAATGCAACGAAACTTTACGGAGATTTTTTATGGACCAGAAGACAACCTATGGGCCAAGGCATCGCATGGGGGGTGCTCCGAGGGGAGCACAACCAACCAGGGCATGCCTGGAGGCCCAGGCGCGCCCTAGTGGGTTGTGCCCACCTCGGGTGCTCCCTGGACCGCCTCTTTGCTCTACAAATACCCCAATATTCTAGAAATCCTAGGGGAGTCGATGAAAATCAATTCTAGCCTCCGCAGAGTCCAGAACCACCAGATCCAATCTAGACACCATCATGGATGGGGTCACCACTTCCATTGGTGCCTCTCTGATGATGCGTGAGTAGTTCTTTCTAGACCTTCGGGTCCGTAGTTAGTAGCTAGATGGCTTCCTCTCTCTCGTTTGATTCTCAATACAATGGTCTCCTGGAGATCCATATGATGTAACTCTTTTTGTGGTGTGTTTGTTGGGATCCGATGAACTTTGAGTCTATGATCAGATCTATCTTTTTTATATCCATGAAAGTTATTTGAGTTTCTTTGACCTCTTATATGCATGATTGCTTATAACCTCGTATTTCTCCTCCGACAGTTGGGTTTTGTTTGGCCAACTTGATCTACTTATCTTGCAATGGGAAGAGGTGTTTTGTAGTGGGTTCGATCTTATGGTGCTTGATCCCAGTGACAGAAGGGGAACCGACATGTATGTATCGTTGCTACTAAGGATAAAACGATGGGGTCTATCTCTACATAGATAGATCGTGTCTACATCATGTCATCGTTCTTATTGCATTACTCTGTTTCTCCATGAACTTAAAACACTAGATGCATGCTGGATAGCGGTCGATGTGTGGAGTAATAGTAGTAGATGCAGGTAGGAGTCGGTCTACTAATCTTGGACGTGATGCCTATATAATGATCATTGCCTGGATATCGTCATGATTATTTGAAGTTCTATCAATTTCCCAACAGTAATTTGTTTACCCATCGTTTGCTATTTTTCTCGAGAGAAGCCACTAGTGAAACCTACGGCCTCTGGGTCTATTTCTAATATTATTTCCCCTTCCATTCTATTTTCCTTTGCTTTTAATTTCAGATCTATTAAACCAAAAATAAAAATACCTTGCTGCAATTTATTCTTATTTATTTTATTTGGCATTCGATCTATCAATCTACTACAATTTATTCACATCTGTTTGCCATTTTCTGGTGTCGTTACCCAAAAGGGATTGACAAACCCTTTTACATGTAAAGTTGTGAGTATTTGTTATTTATGTGCAGGTGATGTTTACGTTGTGTTGCTTGGTTCTCCTACTGGTTCGATAACCTTGGTTTCATATCTGAGGGAAATACTACCGCCGCTGTGGTGCATCATCCCCTTCCTCTTTGGGGAAATACTGACGTAGCTTCAAGCGACATTAAAAGGAGTTTCTGGCGCTGTTGCCGGGGAGGATCTTCAACATATACCAGGTTCCTAATCACAAATCACATATCCTCGCAATTTACATTATTTGGCATTTTCCTCTCCCCCACTTCCCAAAAATTTGCCGTTTTATTGGGCCCTCTTTTTCTTTCGCCGTTTTCTTGCCGGATCTATTTTTAGTGCAATCTTGCTTGCTTTTATCTTCATGGATAGTTCGTCCTCTATTGCGTGCACTCCCGAGAATGAAGTTCTCAACTTTAAGCAAAGGGGGGAGAAAATTTAAAAGATGCTTGGTGTAGAATTTGCAATGCTGATAATAGATCTATTCGAAAGCAATATACCGTTGTTCTTCTTCATTGTTTTTATGTGGGCATCACCACTTGGTATAGGTTCTTCCTTGATACGATTACCGGTGGAAATTTCTTGATGTGTCCCTCTCTTGATGGTTTTAATGCTATGGGAAATTTAGTAGGATCACCACCCCTTATGATTAATGAAACAACTTTGACTCTTGAGCATGTCATGGAAAGATTAGATGCTATTGAAAAGAAAATACTTACTGAAGAGCATATTGAAAATTTGGATAAAAAGATGCATAATTTTGCTACTAATATTGGGTCAAAAGCGGGAGAAGTTTTTAAGTTGTTAAAGGAGAAGGGGACCGTAATTCATGAAAGAATTGAAGAAAGTCCTTCTCGGATTGATAAACTAGAACAAATCTGTAGTAATTTGAGCACAGCTTTTGCTTCCGCTAAAACTATTTAAAAAACTCCCATAAAGATCAGCAAGACTACTCATGTTACTAAGAACAAGGGAGCAACTTCTAGTAATAGTAAAGAGGATCTTAAGATGATTAGCATCCACCCGGATTTTGTTGAAGTTATAAGAGATCCCTTTGGCAAGAATGAATTCTTTAAAATTGTTCCTAGGAATATTGTCATTGAAAATCTTTATGCCAAATCTTTGAGGAATTCTAAGTGTTTGATCGAAGAGTTGAACAAGGATGACAAAACTTAGATCCTTGCTTTATGCCTAGCTAAGGGCGTAAAACTATATCGCTTGTTGGGAGGCAACCCAATGAATAAAATTTATTTTTGCTTTTTGCTTTCTATTCTTGAGTGTTTGCACAATCATGCTACTATTATGGATGTGTTTTTTTATGTTTTAATTAATGTTTGTGCCAAGTAAAGCCTTTGGGATCTTCTTGGGTGATAGTTGTTTGATCTTGCTGAAAAAACAGAAACTTTTACACTCACGAAAATAATTTTCATTCTTAACCAGAGAGCGTTAAAATACCAATTCCTTCTTAAGTACATTAATATAAAAATTTCATAGGTCGTCCTAATTTTTCAGAGTTTTTGAAGTTACAGAAGTATACGAAGTATCCAGATTGGTACAGACTGTTCTGTTTTTGACTAATTCTGTTTTCTTTGCGTTGTGTGCTTATTTTGATGGCTCTATGGTTTTCTTTTATGATTTTTTGCCATAGAAAAGTTGGAATACAGTAGATATAATTCAATAACAAAATATGAATTGGTTTGCTACAACACTTACAGTAGTGATTTTTTTTCTTATACTAACGGATCTCACGACGGCTTTTATTGAGTTTTGTGTGATTGAAGTTTTCAAGTTTTGGGTTATCTTACGATGGATGAAGGAATAAGGAGTAAGAAAAGCTTAAGCTTGGGGATGCCCCGGCATCCCAAGCTATTATCCAAAAGAGAGCAAGCAATTAAGCTTAGGGATGCCCCCGGGTGGCATCCCCTCTTTCTTCTAACAACCATCGGTATTTTACTCGAAGCTATATTTTTATTCGTAACATACTATGTGTTTTACTTGGAGCATCTTGTATGATATGAGACTTCGCTTGTTTTATTTTGTGTTTAAGTCTTCATCCCTTGCTGGACACACCTATTTTAGAGATCCAAAATTATGTCATGACTTGTTAGAATTGCTCTCTATGCTTCACTTAAATTTTTTATGAGCTATGGACTTGCTCTAGTGCTTCACTTATATCTTTTTGAGCACGGTGTGCTTTAGTATTTTTGAAGAAATGCTCTCTTGCTTCACTTAGATTTATTTGAGAGCTATTAAAATTTTCAAGAAATTCTCTCTTGCTTCACTTAAATTAATTTGAGAGAAAGAAATAGTATGCTCATGATCTTCACTTATATTTGTTTGAGATTATCAAAAGCAACATATGAAAATTAGTCCCAAAGTGATAGATATCCAATAAGGATATAATAAAAACTTTCATGAAGATCATAAAATTGGTTCTTAGTAATAGTTTTGAGATATGATGATGTGATATGTGAGTCATCTTGATGAGTAATTATGCTTTAGTAAGAATAATGGTGTTAAGGTTTGTGATTCCCTATGCAAGCACAAAAGTCAATAATTATGCAATGAAATTATATCCTACTTGTGGTGCATTATTCGGTGTTAATTATGCTTAATGCTCGCTTATGAGATTATTCGTTTCTTGGTTGGTCGCTTCTCAATCTTTTTGCTAGCCTTCATTTTGCACTAAGTATGATCACTACTTGTGCATCCAAAAACCTTTAAACCAGTTTTGCCACATGAATCCACTATATCTACCTATATGCGGTATTCTTTTGCCGTTCTAAGCAAATTTGTATGTGCCATCTCTAATTTTCCAAATACACTTCTCTTTTGTGTGTTTGTACCGCTCATGGAGCGGTGAGGGGTGGCTAATATTTTCCATGCTAGATGTGTTATTATCGCGATGAGTGTTTATTCACTTGTCATTGCACGAGAGTAAGGCAAAGGTATTAGGGATGCCCAGTCCCGAAATGAAAAATGAATTTACTTTATGTTGTCAAATAATAAATTCCTTGGAAAGTGTTGGTATGGAAGGCACCCGTGGATACGGTTAGCCATGGAAAGTGAAAGTATGGTGGAATGGAATAAACTTTAATTTCTCTTTGGGAACTGCCTATGATATATCTAGCATGGGAAGTGTTGGGAACTCTAAGTCGTTTTCGTTGGTGGGAAAGACACACCTCCCAACATGTTTTTATCTCTAAGTTTTTCGCTTTGAGCTCTGGCACCTCTACAAATCCGTACTTCCCTTTGCAAAGGGCCTTTATTTTACTTTATGTAATTTTTACTTATGAATTTGACTGCATCTTCTCTTATAAAAGCACCAACTAGGAGGCACTATGATCGTACTAGAGTATTGGGTGTAGTTAATATGTGAGTGTATTTCATGAATGGATCAATGATTGAGCATGATGGGCTAGGGATAGCTTATTTTAGCATTGATATTTTGAAATACATGGTTGCTTGTTGATATGCTTGAGTATTTAAGTTATCATGTCAAAACTAGACTATTGCTTTGAACAATATAAAAGTACAAATGTCCATGCTATAAAGAAAAGAATATGATATGACATGTTGGGCAACATTCCACATCAAAAATTCTATTATCATCACTTACCTACTCGAGGACGAGCAGGAGTTAAGCTTCGGGATGCTGATACATCTCCAAAATATCTATAATTTTTTATTGTTCCATGTTGTTATATTATCAATCTTGGATGTTTTATAATCATTTTATATCATTTTTGGTACTAACCTATTGACATAGTGTCAAGCGTCAGTTGTTGTTTTTTGCATGTTTTTTACATCGCAGAAAATCAATACCAAACAGAGTCCAAACGCAACGAAACTTTATGGAGACTTTTTATGGACCAGAAGACACCCAATGGGCCAAGGCAACGCCTGGGGGGTGCTCCAAGGGGAGCACAACCCACCAGGGCACGCTTGGAGGCCCAGGCGCGCCCTAGTAGGTTGTGCCCACCTCGGGTGCCCCCCGGACCGCCTCTTTGCTCTATAAATACCCCAATATTCCAGAAACCCTAGGGGAGTCGACACAAATAAATTCCAGCCACCGCAGAGTCCAAAACCACCAGATCCAATCTAGACACCATCACGGAGGGGTTCACCACTTCCATTGGTGCCTCTCCGATGATGCGTGAGTAGTTCTTTGTAGACCTTCGGATCCATAGTTAGTAGCTAGATGGTTTCCTCTCTCTCGTTTGATTCTCAATACAATGGTCTCTTGGAGATCCATATGGTGTAACTCTTTTTGCGGTGTGTTTGTTGGGATCCGATGAACTTTGAGTTTATGATCAGATCTATCTTTTTATAACCATGAAAGTTATTTGAGTTTCTTTGATCTCTTATATGCATGATTTCTTATAGCCTCGTATTTCTTGTCTGATATTTGGATTTTCTTTGTACAACTTGATCTATATATTTATCTTGCAACGGGAAGAGGTGCTTTGTAGTGGGTTCGATCTTACGGTGCTTGATCCCAGTGGCGGAAGGGGAACCGACACGTATGTATCGTTGCTACTAAGGATAAAACGATGGGGTCTATCTCTACATAGATAGATCGTGTCTACATCATGTCATCATTCTTATTGCATTACTTTGTTTCTCCATGAACTTAAAACACTAGATGCATGCTGGATAGCGGTCGATGTGTGGAGTAACAGTAGTAGATGTAGGTAGGAGTCGGTCTACTAATCTTGGACATGATGCCTATATAATGATCATTGCCTGGATATCGTCATGATTATTTGAAGTTCTATCAATTGCCCAATAGTAATTTGTTTACCCACCGTTTGCTATTTTTCTCGAGAGAAGCCACTAGTGAAACCTACGGCCTCCGGGTCTATTTATAATATTATTTGCCCTTCCATTCTATTTTCCTTTGCTTTTAATTTCAGATCTATTAAACCAAAAATACTAAAATACATTGCTGCAATTTATTCTTATTTATTTTATTTGGCGTTCGATCTATCAATCTACTACAATTTATTCACGTCCGTTTGCCAATTTGAGGCGTCGTTACCCGAAAGGGATTGACAGCCGCTTTTACACGTCGGGTTGCGAGTATTTGTTATTTGTGTGCAGGTGTTGTTTACGTTGTGTTGCTTAGTTCTCCTACTGGTTCGATAACCTTGGTTTCATATCTGAGGGAAATACCTAGCGCCGTTGTGCTGCATCATCCCTTCCTCTTTGGGGAAATACCGACGTAGCTTCAAGCGACATCACCTTTCCAAGTGACAGTAGGGGTAGCAAGGCACGTATTGTATTGTTGCCATTGAGGATAAAAAGATGGGGTTTTCGTCATTTTGCTTGACTTAATTCTTCTACATCATGTCATCTTACTTAATGCATTACTCTGTTCTTTATGAAATTAATACTCTAGATGCATGCTGGGTAGCGGTCGATGTGTGGAGTAATAGTAGTAGATGCAAAATCGTTTTGGTCTACTTGACACGGACGTGATGCCTATATTCATGATCATTGCCTTAGATATTGTCATAACTTTGCGCTTTTCTATCAATTCCTCGACGGTAATTTGTTCACGCACCATATTATTTGCTATCTTGAGAGAAGCCTCTAGTGAAGCCTATGGCCCTCGGGTCTATTTTCCATCATATAAGTTTATGATCTACTATTTTGCAATCTTTTACTTTCTGTTCTATAAACCAAAAATACCAAAAATATTTACTTTATCATTTATCTATCTCTATCAGATCTCACTTTTGCAAGTAACCATGAAGGGATTGACAACCCCTTTATCGTGTTGGGTGCAAGTTGTTTGATTGTTTCTGCATGTATTCGGTGATTTGTGCATTGTCTCCTACTGGATTGATACCTTGGTTCTCAAACTGAGGGAAATACTTGTCTCTACTTTCCTGCATCACCCTTTCCTCTTCAAGGGAAAAACTAACGCAAGCTCAAGAAGTAGCAGCAAGAATTTCTGGTGCCGTTGCCGGGGAGATCTATGCCAAGTCAAGACATACCAAGTAACCATCATAAACTCTCATCTCTTGCATTATATTATTCGCCATCCACCTCTCATTTTCCTCTGCCCCACTTCTAAAATGGTTTTCAAAAAGATTTACCTTTTCTTCACCCCGCTTCCGTTTGTTTGCTTTTTGTGTGCTCGTGTGTTAGATTGCTTGCTTTGTCACGATGGCTCAAGAGAATAACAAATTGTGTGATTTTTCCAACACCAATAATCAAGATTTTATTAGCACTCTCATTGCTCCTGCCACTAGTGCAGAATCTTGTGAAATTAATGTCGCCTTGCTGAATCGTGTTATGAAAGATCAATTTTCCAACTTTCCTAGTTAAGATGTTGCATCCCATCTAAAAAATTTCGTTGATTTGTGTGATATGCAAAAGAAAAAAATGTGGATAATGAGATTGTTAAGTTGAATCTATTTCCGTTCTCACTTCGAGACCATGATAAAACTTGGTTGTCATCTTTGCCTAAAAGTAGTATTGATTCATGGAATAAGTGCAAAGCTGATTTTATTTCCAAGTATTTTCCTCCTACTAACATCATCTCCCTTAGGAACGATATTATGAATTTTAAACAACTTGATCATGAACATGTTGCACAATCTTGGGAGAGGATGAAATTGATGATACGAAATTGGCCTACTCATGGTTTGAATTTGTGGATGATTATACAAAAAATTGATGCCGGATTGAACTTTGCTTCTAGAAATCTTTTAGATTCGGCCGCAGGAGGTACTTTTATGGAAATTACATTAGGAGAAGCTACTAAACTCCTAGATAATATTATGGTTAATTATTCTCAATGGCATACCAAAAGATCTTCCACTAGTAAAAAAGTGCATGTGATTGAAGAAATTAATGTTTTGAGTGGAAAGATGGATGAACTTATGAAATTATTTGTTAGCAAGAGTGCTTCTATTGATCCTAATGATATGCCTTTGTCTACTTTGATTAAAAATAATATGAATCTATGGATGTGAAATTTGTTGGTAGGAACAATTTTGGTAATAACGCGTATAGAGGTAATTTTAATCCTAGGCCGTTTCCTAGTAATTCCTCTAATAATTATTGTAATTCCTAAAACAATTCTTATGGAAATTATAATAGGTTGCCCTTTTATTTTGAGAATAGTGTTAAAGAATTTATGAGTTCGCAAAAGAATTTCAATGCTTTGATTGAAGACAAATTACTTAAGATTGATGATTTGTTTAGGAACGTGGAAAGAATTTCTATTGATGTTGATTCTTTGAAACTTAGATCTATTCCACCTAAGCATGATATTAATGAGTATCTCAAAGCTATGAGAATTTCCATTGATGAGTGCAAAGAAAGAACCGCTAAGATGTGTGCTAAACGAGATTGGTTTGTAAAAAAGTGTTCTTCCAGTTTCTGTGAAAATAATGATGAAGATCTTAAAGTGATTGATGTGACTCATATTGAATCTTTGTTTTTCAATGTAAATCTTGATAAAGATAGGACCGGAGATGACTCAACTTTAGTTAAAAGGCGTCCCAATGACTTGGAGTTTTTAGATCTTGATACAAAAATTGATAAAAGTGGGATTGGAGAGGTCAAAACTTTAAGTAGAAATGAACCCACTCTTTCGGATTTCAAGGAATTTAATTATGATAATTGTTCTTTAATAGATTGTATTTCCTTGTTGCAATCAATGTTGAATTCTCCTCATGCTTATAATCAAAACAAAGCTTTTACTAAACACATCATTGATGCTATGATGCAATCTTTTGAAGAAAAGCTTGAATTGGAAGTTTCTATCCCTAGAAAACATTATGATGAGTGGGAACCTACTATCAAGATTAAGATTAAAGATTATGAGTGACATGCTTTGTTTTATTTGGGTGCTAGTGTTTCCACGATTCCAAAAACATTATGTGATGTGTTAGGTTTCCGTGAATTTGATGATTGTTCTTTAAATTTGCATCTTGCGGATTCCACTATTAAGAAAACTATGGGAAGGATTAATGATGTTCTTGTCGTTGCAAATAGGAATTACGTGCCTATAGATTTCATTGTTCTTGATATAGATTGCAATCATACATGTCCTATTATTCTTGGTAGACCTTTCCTTAGAACGATTGGTGAAATTATTGATATGAAAGAAGGAAACATTAGATTTCAGTTTCTATTAAGGAAGGGCATGGAACACTTTCAAAGAAAGAAAATTAAATTTCCATATGAATCTATTATGAGATCCACTTATGGATTGCATACCAAAGATGACAATACTTAGATCTATTCGTGTTTTATGCCTAGCTGAGGGCGTTAAACAATAGCGCTTGTTGGGAGGCAACCTAATTTTATTTTTTTTCTTGCCTTTTAGGTTCTGTTTTGCAATAAGTAATTCATCTAGCCTCTGGTTAGATGTGGCTTTGTGTTTTAATTAGTGTTTGTGCAAGTAAGACCTTTGGGATAGCTTACAGTGATTGTAGATTTGATCTTGCTGAAAAGCAGAAACATTTGCGGAGGAAAATAATTTTCATTTTTATACAGAAGCATGATAAAATAATGACTCTTTTTGAAGAAGATTAATAAACAAATTGCTTAGGCCGTCCTAATTTTTGAGAATTTTTGGATTTATAGAAGTATTCGAGAGTTACATATTAGTATAGACTGTTCTGTTTTTGACAAATTCTATTTTCTATGTTATGTTTGCTTATATTGATGAATTTGTGGGTAGTATCGGGGGGTATGAACCATGGAAAAGTTGGAATATACTATATACTACACCAATAAAAATAAAGAATGAGTTCACAATAGTACCAAAAGTGATGATATATTTTCTTATACAAACGGAGCTTATGAGATTTTGTGTTGTGAAGTTTTCAAGTTTTGGGTAAGGATTTGATGGACTATGGAATAAGGAGTGCCAAGAGCCTAAGCTTGGGGATTCCCAAGGCACGCCAAACTAATATTCAAGGACAACCAAGAGCCTAAGCTTGGGGATGCCCCGGAAGGCATCCCTTCTTTCGTCTTCGTCTATCGATAACTTTACTTGAGGCTATATCTTCATTCACCACATCATATGTGTTTTGCTTGGAGCGTCTTGTATGATTTGAGTATTTGCTTTTTAGTTTGCCACAATCATCCTTGCTGTACATGCCTTTTGAGAGAGACACACATGAATCGTGATTTATTAGAATACTCTATGTGCTTCACTTATATCTTTTGAGCTAGGCAATTTTGCTCTAGCTAGTGCCTCACTTATATCTTTTTAGAGCGCGGCGGTGGTTTTATTTCATAGAAATTAATGAACTCTCATGCTTCGGTTATATTATTTTGAGAGACTCTAAACAGCATGGCAATTTTCTTTGGTTATAAAATTAGTCCTAATATGATAGACATCCATGAGGGATATAATAAAAACTTTTATATAAAGTGCATTGAATACTATGAGAAGTTTGATTCCTTATGATTGTTTTGAGATATAAAGATGGTGATATTAGAGTCATGCTAGTGAGTAGTTGTGAATTTGAGAAATACTTGTGTTAAGGTTTGTGAGTCCCGTAGCATGCACACATGGTGAACCTTTATGTAATGAAGTTGGACCATGAGATATTTTTTGATTGTCTTCCTTATGAGTGGCGGTCGGGGACGAGCGATGGTCTTTTCCTACCAATCTATCCCCCTAGGAGCATGCGCGTAGTACTTCATTTCGATAACTAATAAATTTTTGCAATGAGTATGTGAGTTCTGTATGAATAATGTTGAGTCCATGGATTATACGCACTCTCACCGTTCCACCATTGCTAGCCTCTCTAGTGCCGCGCAACTTTCGCCGTTACCATAAACCCACCATATACCTTCCTCAAAACAGCCACCATACCTACCTATTATACCTACCTATTATGACAAGGCCAAATAAAAAAAGATGGCCCAAAAAATGAGAGAAAAGAGAGAAAGGGACAATGCTACTATCCTCTTTCCACACTTGTGCTTCAAAGTAGCACCATGATATGTTAGGTAGCATTCCTAATCAAAAATTCTATTTTTATCATTTACCTACTCGAGGACGAGCAAGAATTATGCTTGGGGATGCTTGATACATCTCCAACGTATCTATAATTTTTTTATTGTTCCATGATATTATATTATTTGTTTTGGATGTTTTATATGCATTAATATGCTATTTTATAATTTTTTTGGGACTAACCTATTAACCTAAAGCCCAATTCCAGTTCCTGTTATTCCCTGTTTTTGAGTTTCGCAGAAAAGGAATACCAAACGGAGTCAAAACGGAATAAAACATTTGTGATGATTTTTCTTGGACCAAGACACAACCGGGAGACTTGGAGATGAAGTCGGAGGAGCCACGAGGCGTCCACAAGGACGGAGGGCACGCCCCCCACCCTTGTGGGGGGCCCCGTGCACCTCCTGGCCTAATTCTTTTGCCTATATATTCCCAAATATCCTCAAACCACCAAAGGCATTCACGAAAACACTTTTCCACCGCCACAACCTTCTGTACCCGTGAGATCCCATCTAGGGACCTTTTCTGGCACCCTGCCAGAGGGGGGTTCGATCACGAAGGGCTTCTACATCAACTCTATTGACCTTCCGATGAAGCGTGAGTAGTTTACCATAGACCTATGGGTCCATAGCTAGTAGCTAGATGGCTTCTTCTCTCTCTTTGATTCTCAATACCATGTTCTCCTAGATGTTCTTGGATATCTATTCAATGTAATACTTTTTGCCGCGTGTTTGCCGAGATCTGATGAATTCTGGATTTATGATCAGATTATCTATGAACATTATTTGAATCTTCTCTGAATTCTTTTATGCATGATTTGATATCTTTGAAATTCTCTTCGAATTACCGGTTTGGTTTGGCCAACTAGATTGGTTTTTCTTGCAATGGGAGAAGTGCTTAGCTTTTGGTTCAATCTTGCGGCGTCCTTTCCAAGTGACAATATATAGGGGCAGCAAGGCACGTATTGTATTGTTGCCATCGAGGATAAAAAGATGGGGTCTTCATCATATTGGTTGAGTTAATTCCTCTACATCATGTCATCTTACTTAATGTGTTACTCCGTTCTTTATGAACTTAATACTATAGATGCATGTTGGATAGCAGTCGATGTGTGGTGTAATAGTAGTAGTTGCAGAATCGTTTCGGTCTACTTGACACAGACATGATGCCTATATTCATGATCATTGCCTTAGATATCGTCATAACTTTGCGCTTTTCTATCAATTGCTCGGCAGTAATTTGTTCACCCACCGTATTATTTGCTATCTTGAGAGAAGCCTCTAGTGAAACCTATGGCCCCCGGGTCTATTTTCCATTATATAAGGTTCTGATCTACTATTTTGCACTCTTTTACTTTCTAATCTATAAACCAAAAATATTTACTTTATTGTTTATCTATCTCTATTAGATCTCACTTTTGCAAGTAACCATGAAGGGATTGACAACCCCTTTATCGTGTTGGGTGCAAGTTGTTTGATTGTTTCTGCAGGTATTCGGTGATTTGTGCATTGTCTCCTACTGGATTGATACCTTGGTTCTTAAACTGAGGGAAATACTTCTCTCTACTTTGGTGCATCACCCTTTCCTCTTCAGGGGAAAAACCAAGGAAAGCTCAAGAAGTAGCAGGTATTGAGATAGTTTAAATTGTAAGAGATTGGATAAATAGATTTGACAGAAACACAAAATAAAAAAAGAAAAAAAGTGCAACAAAGATATTTTTGGGTTTTTGGAATAATAGATCTGAAAACAATATGATCGAAAAAAAGACCCGGGGGTATAGATTTCACTAGTGGCTTCTCTCAAGAAAATAGCATACGGTGGGTAAACAAATTACTGTTGGGAAATTGATAGCAGAGGAAATAATTATGATGGTATCCAAGGCAATGATCATGTATATAGGCATCACGTCCAATAATAGTAGACCGAAACGATTCTGCATCTACTACTATTACTCCACACATCGACCGCTATCCAGCATGCATCTAGTGTATTAAGTTCATGGCGAAACGGAGTAATGAAATAAGAACGATGACATGATGTCACTGGTACGCGTCGGTCCTAAACAAACGGTTTTAACCCCTTTCCGCGATGGTACTCGAAACTGTCGCCAAGTGGGTGTGGGGGATAGGGGGTCCTTCCCACACGACCTAGAAACCATTGGGGATATGCCCTCCTGGCACACACGCTCGGCAAAATGAGGTCGTGTGCGACCGGCGAGCACTCAAATACAGAAATACGTATAGTAGTGCTAAAAAATACAATTATACAAGCGAAACCATTTCCGGTCGTAAGTACATCCCACACAGTCAGTCACCACTAAACGTTTCCGGTCATATATACATCCCACATAGTCACTACAAGGAAAACATTTGCGCAAGGTGGCGTAACGCAAATAGTTTTGAAGAGAATGGCGTGTGTGATTGTTCATTGATCCAACATGGTTTATTCCTAGAAACTGTGTGCATTTCCTGAGGTCATCGCCCATGGTGTTTTCTCATTAACAGTTTGCAATAGGAAAACCCAATTAGCAAGCTAATTGGCCAATTAGTGGGCTAATTGCACTATTATTAATAATCCATTTACTAATCTAATTGACATTCATATTAAGCACATAATATATTCCATTTCCATATTAAGGAAGCAGGATTTCATAATTGAAATACATCGGAGTACTACATGATATAGCTTCAGCACTCAGCTACCCCATTACACAACTGCACCAGCAGCAAGTTTCACATGCAACATCTAGAACCTTTTAAAATTAGCATCATAGACGGTACATAGAGAGATGCATATCATCTGGAAAAATGCTGAAGCGTAAGGAAAATATTGAGCCTTCATTCATGTTGAAGGTCTCTTCAACTTTAGGCCAGTGCGTGTGGATGATTGACCGTCCATCCTCTGACCTCTTCATGAACACTTCAATATTAAACCGTGGGTGTTGTATGAAAACTTTCCTCGCCTCCTGACCACAGAGGTGGTTTGAGAGGTAATCATCAGTGAACCCTGAAAACAAGGATGTGCATAAATATCTTCTCTATATTGGAAACGGGGCAAAGGAATAAAAATGGCAAGGTATAATAGTTAGTACCATCTTTTAAACCTCAGTGCTTCCCATTGTTTCCCTGCAACACATATAAGGTAGTTAGTCATCAGGTTAAGTAAGGGTTCGCATGCTATCAGTAAAATATGTTGATGAAAAATAAGCACATTACAGATTCATCAGATTAATTCAAGCCACATGGAAAACCCATTTATCCAAACCAAGCATGGTTAAGAACTAGGAAATATATCACTTGTATATATTTCTCATGTATTAAGTGCAGCCAAATTCGATTTATTCCTCACATGGTATACAATAACAGAATGCAGCCACAACAATTGAACATCGCGTTGCAGAATTGAACCAAGCAGTTAACTAAACACCACAACAAATGAAGCAAACGTTAACTGAGCACCACATTGCACAATATAACATACTCCTAATAGAAGATCAGACAGTTAACCAAACCAAGCATGCTTAACAACTTGGAAATATAGCAATTGTATTTGTTTCTCATGTATGTAGTACAACCAAATTCGATTTATTCCTCACATGGTATACAATAAAAGAATGCAGCCACATCAATTGAACATCGCATTCAAGAATTGATCCGAGAATTTAACTAAAGACCACAACAAATCAACCAAACGTTAACTGAGCACCACATTGCACAATATAACATACTACTAATAGAAGATCAGACAGTTAACCAAACCAAGCATGCTTAACAACTTGGAAATATTGCACCCTGAAGAATTGAACATCACATTTGCAAAATTGAATCAAGCAGTTAACTGAACATCACATTGCACGACATATAGAACATATAAATTATAGCAGAAGATTGCATGGTAAAAGTAGATAGCACAATTCACTAGAAATGGTTAAGGAAAGGCAGTAGCTAGCAAACTGAACATGGGTCCTTATAGTGAGCTAATAAGACAAGCTACTCCTCATTGTCGGAGATATCGATGACGATTGGCTCCTTGGACATGGAAGAGGGCGAGGCCTCCGCATCATAGGTACCCTCGTTGTAGTGGTGAGTGCCTGAGCCGCTCCGAGCACCAACCTGCTGGCTCTCGAGATGAGGTAAGCACGTGCACGCTGAGAAAACACCTCGTAGTCTTCGTCGAAGGCACCGACAGTGGCCTCGAGAAAACGCCATGAATTGTCGTTTAAAGCAGCCAACTGCGCCACGGTGTCGGTGCGCGAGGCATCAACGGTGGCCTCGATGGCCATGTGCTCCTCTAAGATCTGGGGGTCAGCACGAATGGCAGCCATCGCGACCTCATCCGCGCGTGCGGCCGCGATTTGCTTCTCCGCTGCCAAATGCTCCTTGAGGTCCTGGCTATATTGCATGCACCATGGCTTAGGCCGGTGCTTATTTGGTGGAGAGGTCGATGATTTGGGTGGAAGGTGTTGCGCTTGCACCGGCGGTCGGGGCATGTGGGATGTGGAAGGAGGAGGAGGATGGGGGTCGCGTGTGGATTACCTGCCTGGATAGGCGAGGCCGAGCAGCGTGAAGGAGGGTCGCCGGCGAGGAGGCGGCGGTGCTGCAAGCAAGGAGTGAAGGTTTCAACTTAGAAAGGAAGGCAAAAACAGGGGAAATATGGCTTTTGGTAAGGGGGAGGGGGGGAGGTAGATATTTCCGCGGAAGCTGAAAAATTGGAATCGCTTCAGCCAAAAAACTGGCATGCAAAGTGTCATCAGACACGGTCCCTTATTCAGAGCGGGTTGTGGACTGTAGCTATCGCACCTTCTCGCGTAAGCCATATACGTACTATACTCCGACGATGCTCCAAGATATTTTGTGCTGCATCTCACACGGTTGGTTATAATAAACTGTGTGGGATCTACTCAATTTTTCGTCTTGATTTGAATTACATAATGGGGTCACAGCGGCCAAGGACGGTGTTTGAATTGCTAGACATTTTATCTGTAGTGATCATGCAACTATATGTGTGTCATAAAAGAATTGGAATTATTCAAGGTTCGTTTGGAAATTTTTATGCATTAAGCGAGTTTTCAATGCATTTATGTGCATAATTCAGATTTGAACTACATGCACATGCTCCAGTGCATATAAATTGCTTGAAAAATCAAATCTTTGTCCTTGGGTGCATGCTTAGGTCCCATGCAAGAAATGGGAATGAATTTCAAACACCAGGGCACCATTGATTGCCGACAAAACATTGAGATGCCTGGTTTTTAAATTCTAGTAAATCCAAAATTCGACTAAAATTCATGAAACTTGGCATGCTATCATGGAGCGGCATCAACATGTCGTGCTAATTTTTTTACCCCATTTGGGGCGGGTTTGGGTATATGCTTCTCACAAACCAGAGCTTCTCACAACAAGCATGATGGTTTCGGTAGGCAACGCCCCACCTTTGGGGACGAAATGATATCCATTGCCTCTTATTACTTTCAAAAAAATTTCTCGTGCCAACATAGAACAACAGGAGTGTTGTGTTATTTTTTGATTTTTCGGGGTTCATTTGGACATTTTTATGCATTAAGTGAGTTTTCAATGCATTTATGTGCATAATTAAAATGTGAACTACATGCACATGCTCCAGTGCATATAAATTGGTTGAAAAATAAAATATGTGTCCTTGGGTGCATACTTAGGTCCCATGCAAGAAATGGGAATGAATTTCAAACACCAAGGCACCGTTGATTGACGGCAAAACATTGAGATGCATGTTTTATAAATTCTAGTAAATCCAAAACTCGTCTGAAATTCATGCAACTTGGCATGCTATCATGGAGCGGCATCAACATGCCGTGGTAAATTTTTTGTCCCATTTGGGGCACGTTTGGGTATATGCTTCTCACAAACCAGAGCTTCTAACAACAAGCATGATGGTTTCGGTAGGGAACGCCCCACCTTTGGGGATGAAACGATATCCATTCCCTCTTATTGCTTTAAATTTTTTTCTCATGTCAACATAGAACAACAGGAGTGTTGTGTCAATTTTCGTGATTTTTCAGGGTTCGTTTGGACATTTTTATGCATTAACTAAGTTCTCAATGCATTTATGTGCATAATTCAAATTTGAACTACATGCACATGATCCAGTGCATATATATTGGTTGAAAAAACAAATTTGTGTCCTTGGGTGCATGCTTAGCTCCCATGCAAGAAATGGGAATGAATTTTAGACACCAGGGCACCGTTGATTGCCGGCAAAACATTGAGATGCCTGGTTTTTAAATTCTAGTATATCCAAAACTCGTCTGAAATTCATGAAACTTGGCATGCTATCATAGAGCGGCATCAACATGGCGTGCTAAATTTCTTCTCGTGTCAAAATAGAACAACAGGAGTGTCAACATAGAACAACAGGAGTGTTGTGTCAATTTTTGTGATTTTTAGGGGTTCGTTTAGACATTTTTATGCATTAACTGAGTTTTTAATGCATTTATGTGCATAATTCAAATTTTAACTACATGCACATGCTCCAGTGCTTATAAATTGGGTGAAAAATCAAATCTGTGTCCTTGGGTGCATGCAAGAAATGGGAATGAATTTTAAACACCAGGCCGTTGATTGCTGGCAAAACGTTGAGATACTTTGTTTTTAAATTCTAGTAAATCTAAAGCTCGTCTGAAATTAATGAAACTTGGCATGCTATCATGGAAGGGCACCCGACATGCTGTCGTATTTTTCGTGTCCATTTTGAGAGAAGGCGCACTCGAATAATGACAGCCAACAAAGGCATTTAAAAAAATAGCTGCCACTTTAATATCTCAAACGTTTGTATAATTCAAACCATGTGCGTTTGGTTAAACATTCACGTGATGCCACGTGTCTTGGTTTTAATGGCTATAGGAGGTGCCGTGTGGACAGCTGCTTGACTGAACGAGAGGCGTGCGAGCGCAGTCCGGTCCGCAGGCTCACCGGGAAGCGATCAAGTTGTTCAACGTAGGATCTGTGCATCTCTTCAACGCAAACGGTTCAGATTACAGTATGCAAATTAAAGTGAAACTTCGGCATTAAGTCAAGAGACACTGCGATTTGTCAAAATATGCAGCTAAAAATCAATAGCACTATCTATTTTTTGCAACTAAAATTTAGTAATTAAGCATAGATTTCATTCATACTAGAGCTTAAGCAGTCGTTCTCACCGGGAAGCGAGACAGCCTTGCACCGCCGCCCGCCTCGCTCTGACTGGTCTATATTAATGGCGCCGTCAAGCGGCCGCACCCCCCATCCTCGCCACACACAATTACTCTCTCTCCGCCAGCATCTCCGATGCCGCTCTGAGTCCTCAAAGCCATCAGTGTATGAGGATGGCGCCGAAGCGCCCCATCGGAGGGAGTGGCAACGCCGGGGCTGCTGAAGCACTTGAGCACGGCGTGAATATGGAGATAGAGGTTTCCATCCCCGCCAACGAGGTGGAGAACGAGGCTGCCAACAAGTAGAGGCGGGTCGAGAAAGAACCGCAAGCGACTCCAACAGGCCTAGACTTCATCAACAACCTCCCCGATGATATTTTGATAGTCAACATATCCCTCCTCCCAATCAAATATCAGGCGAGGTCGCGAGGATAGCCGCCCTTTCCCGGTGGTGGCGCATCCTATGGCTCCGCACCCCTGTCGACCTCCTCGACGCCCACAAGCTCTGCCATGTCTATCGCCAAAGCTTGGATGCGTTCTCCCAGATCCTCGGTAGTCATGATGGCCCAATCAAAGGCCTTATCACGGGCAAGTTATGTTCCAATGGCAAGGACTAAGACAAGCTTGACGAGTGGTTCCGATCCCGCACCATAGATCAGCTCGAGAAGCTAAGTTATAATGATGGGCATATGCGCTTGCTGCCAACGTCCGCGTCTGCTTCGCACCCATGCCGCACCTCGCCAAGTTCATGAACTGCCATCCCCCTCCCCCCTTAATGACGTGCCTGCTCTTTTTCTAACATTACTGAAGCACCTCAAGCTCGTCGTCATCTGCATCCCAAAGGATGACATGGAGCGCCTCCTCCGCGGCTGTACTGCACTCGAGTTCCTTCGTCTTCAGGCGATGAATTGATCAAGTACCTTGCACGTCACCTCTAGGACTCTCTGAACTATTTATGTATGTTGTTGGTACTGCAACGAGAGATCACAAAAGTTGGACCACAATATGGTCATCTAGGACACACCTTCACTTGAGAGATTACTTGTAGTTGATCAACAAGGTCCAACAAGAATCAACGTCATTTCTGTGCCAAAATTGAAAGTGGTGGGCTACTTGTCTATCAAATACTACAACTTTCAGGTACAATAGTCGCCTTATATACCTCTCCTTCTTGATATCAATGTTATTTCTAGTTTTGAAGATGTATGTTCGTTTGTCATCAAGCGAAGCTTCAGCCAGACTCTGGGCACAGTGAAGGTCTTGGCACTAGAATTTGTCGGGCCCAACCTGGACCAAGTTGTCAGTTGCCTGAGATGCTTTTTGTGCCTGAAGAAGCTGTATATCGAGGTGATGTTCCTTTCCTGTTAAATGTTAACCATAAGGGAGTTCAATTTTTTGCACCTTTTCCCAAGTTTACAATGACAATGTACTACGATTTCTGAAGGAATTTTGGAGGATTGTAGGACATACACCCCCACCCCATATTGGTTGCTTCATTCATATGGTTACAATCGTCCATAAGCATTTCTCCTTTGGATTCATTTGTACTAGTTTTCTTAGGGAATTTTTCATCCAATCCAACCTCTTGTGAAGAAGACTACATGTTAATCATGCCAGATCGAAGATGGCACATTGGTGCATTTTACAAATCCTGCAAACCAAATGGGCATGTAGCAGTGTTCAAAACTGCATGTAGGCACTAACACGTTCTCTTCTTTCGTTGTGCATATTAGGCCCGGAGGTGGATGATGTTTATAACGACAATCACATCGAATGCCTGGATCTGCATCTCTCAAATATTACTTTGAACTCCTACCGAGGGACCCCACCGGAGATTACACTCGCCAGGTTCTTTCTTGCCAGAGCAAAGGTGCTGAGGGTACTGAGGTTGAACACGCATTTAATTAGGAAAGATCAATGGTATGATTATCAGAGTCGGCTGGCACTATGGAATGGAAGTGCCTCCAAAAATGCCAAACTTCTGATTGGAAGAGCATATGGCAAAGCAATTGGAAGTTATTGTGTCAAACCCATACATGACTTGTCAGCGGCTGATCCCTTTTCATAAATGACGCGGCTTGCAATGTTTGAATTTGGGCATTGTAATCTTTGAATTCGAACCTTGCAATATTTATGGTATTTGTTATATTGAACCATTTCTATTCTCTTGTCTCAACGCAAACTGTTCATCCAGGTGAACCGCATGTCGTACATCGCACACACATTGATCTGGCTGACCGTTTCTATTGTGTTGCCTAATGGCAAACAGTTCATCTGAGTGAACTGTATGCTGTACATTGCACACACCTTGATCTGGCTGACCGCTTCTTTTGTGTTGCCTAATCACAAACAGTTCATCCGAGTAAACAGTATGCTGTACATCGCACACACCTTCATCTGGCTGCCCGTTTCTTTTGTTCCTCCTCATCGAAAATGGTTAATTGAACTGAATTGTATGCCCTAAATCGCACATGCAACTAAAATCTTAACCATGTTTGATGCATCTGTCATCGCAAACGTTTTGCACCTTTTTTGATAGTTTTTACACCACCGTTTGCGATTATTGCATCGCACACAGTTTCGTCGAAGGGTCTCTGATCGTAGTGTCGTGTTAGCAGCATCCTGTAGTAGTGTGTAGACAAGATCTATTCACGTAGGAATTAGACTCCATCTTAGCAACGATACATGCTTGTCATGTCTTGTTGTGTCACTGAGATTGAGCACCGCAAGATCGAACCATCACAAAGCACCTCTTCCCATTGTAAGAAAAATCAATCTTGTTGGCCTAACTAAACCAAAGTTTCGGAGAAGAAATACAATACTATAATAATCATGCATATAAGAGATCAAAGACGACTCAAATAATATTAATAGATAAATTTGATCATAAACTCGCAATTCATTGGATCCCAACAAATGCACCGCAAAAAGTCATTACATCAAATAGATCTCCAAGAACATCGAGGAGAACATTGAATTGAAATAGAATAATCCATCTAGCTACTGCCTATGGACCCGTAGGTCTATGGTAAACTACTCACGCATCATCGGAGGAGCACCAATGAGTATATATGATGAAACCCTCTATGATCGTGTTCCCCACCGGCAAAGTGACGCAAAAGGGCTGTAGATTGGATCTCGTGGTTCTGGAACTTGCGGCGGCTAGAATTGTGTTTCGTCCACTCCCCTAGGGTTTCTGGAATATTTGGGAATTTATAGAGCTGAGAGGAGGTGGAAAAGACTCCCGTGGGCCCCACCACCCAGCTGGGCACGCCAGGGGACTCTGGCATACCCTGGTGGGTTGTGAGTCCCATGGGCCTCCCCTCTGATGCTTCCTTGGCTCCCAGGTTGTCTTTTGGTCCAAAAAAATCTCAAAAAAGTTTCGTGGCATTTGGACTTCATTTGGTACTGATATTTTGCGAAGCAAAAAATAGCAACTGGCACTAGGCACTATTCAATAGGTTAGTCCCAAAAATGATATAAAGTTGCTATAAAATGAATGTAAAACATCCATGAATGATAATATAATAGCTTGGAACAATAAAATATTATAGATATGTTCGAGACGTATCAGTGAGCCCCTGAGTATCTCCGCTCTCCCCTTTTGCTCGCTCCCGTGTTGTAGCATCGTTCCCCGCTATGACCGAAGCCGTCGTCCGCCATGGTCGTTGCTCCTTCAGCCACCGTGCTTCTCTGCTCGGACCCGTGCGCCATGGATACTCCTGGAGCAACTAGGAGGCTAATGCCGCCCCTAGCCGGCTTCATTGCGAGCCGCGGCCCCGCAGCCGCACACCTCGGAGCTCCGTCCGCCGCCCAGCTCGTCGTCACCGCCATTACAACATCATCACAATCTTCGTATACTTTTCAAATAGAGATTCAATTTCATAAGAACCCTTAAAAGCAACAAGTTCTTCTATTTGTTCCACATCATAGTAATCATATCTACCATTAGCATAAGAAGCCAAGGTTTCATTGTCGTTAAATTTGTAAGAAAAGGAAAGGTGTGGAGCTTTCATCCTAGATCAACAAGTATAATCATATCTCAAGCATAGATCCCGAGCATACCAATGCAACATATGAATTTGATTGCATAATAGTTTCCCTTTTTCAGTCAAGTGATAGTCCCTAAAGTATTCACGTTGATCAAACGTGTCTCACATTGAGGGTTTTAGGAGGTTCCCCATCTCCAAGAGTAGCAAGTACAACTAATTTTTATGGTATTTCGTGTTCCATATCCATAACTAAAGATAGAGAACAACTTAGAATAGAAAATAAAAACTACTTAGTGATAAACCAAACAAGAACACACAAGAATATTCACCCCACGCTATTGCTCCCCAGCAACGGCGCCAGAAAAAGGTCTTGATAACCCACAAGTATAGGGGATAATTTGTAGCCTTTTTGATAAATAAGAGTGTCAAACGCAACGAGGAGCTAAAGGTAGAACAAATATTCTCTCAAGTTCTATCGACCACCGATACAACTCTACACGCACTTGACGTTTGCTTTACCTAAAACTAGTATGAAACTATTTTGTAGGTGTGATACTAGAACTACTTTGCAAGAATAAAACTAGGAGTAATTTGTGAGATAATAAAAGTAGATAGCTTTTGTCACACAAGAAAGTCATTTGTCCCTGTGCGATCGATAACTAGACCGGTGATCAGTATTGCAATTTTATATGAGGGAGAGGCATGAGCTAACATACTTTCTCTACTTGGATCATATGCACTTATGATTGGAAATCTAGCAAGCATCCGAACCTACTAAAGATCATTAAGGTAGAACCCAACCATAGCATTAAGTATCAAGTCCTCTTTATCCCATACGCAACAACCCCCTTACTCGGGTTTGTGCTTCTATCACTCACGTCGCCCACCATAAACGAATCATGAACGTATTGCAACACCCTACAGCGGGGATCCCTAACGTTTGCATGATACGGAGGGCACCATAGTATAGCACCAAAAATATATACAACTCAAACCAATCATGAACATCTATGAACCCATAGCACAAAACAAATCTACCCAAACATCATAGGATAACCACATATCATTAGATAATAATATATAGTGTTGAGAACCATGTTTAAGTAGAGATTACAACACAGAGAAGAGGTGTTACACCGCTGCATAGAGGGGGAGAAAGTTGGTGTTGACGGTATCAAGATTGTTCATGTAGATCGCCGTCACGATCCTTCCCCCGGCGGCACTCCGACGCCACCGGGGGAGAGGGGGAGAGACAGAGACCCTCCTTCTTATTCTTCCTTAACCTCCCCCCTAGAAGGGAGGGAGAGTTCACCCTCTGGTCCATGGCCTCCATGGCGGCGGAGGGGTGAGAGCCCCTCCAAGATTGGATCTCCCTCTCTGTTATCTTCTGTTTTGCGTTCCTGTTTTCTGGCCGAAAACCGTTTCTTATATTCCTGGAGATCCATAACTCTGATTGCGCTGAGATTTTAACACAATTTTTTTCCAGATATAAGCTTCCTTGCGCCCGAAGTAGAGTAGCAACCGCCTTATGAGGTGGCCGCGCCCTGGTGTCTTGTGGTGGCCGTGGCCTCCATTTGCATTGATTCCACCTCCAAAAAATCACATGTATTCCAAAATAATTCTCTATAAATTTTTATTGCATTTGGACTTCGTTTGACATGGATATTCTATGAAACAAAAAACATGCAACAAACAGGAACTCTCATTGGGCACTGGATCAATATGTTAGTCCCAAAAAAGAATACAAAATGTTGCCAAAATTATATAAAAGTTGTATAATATTGGCATGGAACAATAAAAAAATTATACATACGATGGAGACGTATCAGCATCCCCAAGCTTAATTCCTACTCGTCCTTGAGTAGGTAAATGGCAAAAGAAAGGATATTTTTTTATGTGGAATTCTATGATACGTCTCCAACGTATCTATAATTTTTGATTGTTCCATGCTATTATATTATCTATTTTGGATGTTAATGGGCTTTATTTTACACTTTTATATTATTTTTGGGACTAACCTATTAACCCAAGGCCCAGTGCAAATTGCTGTTTTCTTGCCTATTTTAGTGTTTCGAAGAAAATGAATATCAAACGGAGTCCAAACGGAATGAAACCTTCGGGAGAGTTATTTTTGGAACGGAAGCAATCCAGGAAACTTAGAGTAGACGGCAGGGAAGCTTCGAGGAAGCCACGAGGTAGGGAGGCGCGCCCCCTCGTGGCTCCCCTCACCGACTTCTTTCGCCTATATATGTCCATATACCCTAAAAACATCAGGGAACAGAATAGATCGGGAGTTCCGCTGCCACAAGCCTCCATAGCCACCGAAAACCAATCTAGACCCGTTCCAGCACCCTGTCGGAGGGGGGAATCTCTCTCCGATGGCTATCTTCATCATCCCGGCGCTCTCCATGACGAGGAGGGAGTAGTTCACCCTCAGGGCTGAGGGTATGAACCAGTAGCTATGTGTTTGATCTCTCTCTCTCTCTCTCTCGTGTTCTTGAGTCGGCATGATCTTGATGTATTGCGAGCTTTGCTATTATAGTTGGATCTTATGATGTCTCTCCCCCTCTACTCTCTTGTGATGGATTGAGTTTTCCCTTTGAAGTTATTTTATCGGATTGAGTCTTTAAGGATTTGAGAACACTTGATGTATGTCTTGCATGTGCTTATTTGTGGTGACAATGGGATATCATGTGATCCACTTGATGTATGTTTTGGTGATCAACTTGCGAGTTCTGTGACCTCGTGAAGTTATGCATAGGGGTTGGCACATGTTTTCGTCTTGACTCCCCGATAGAAACTTTGGGGCACTCTTTGAAGTTCTTTGTGTTGGTTGAATAGATGAATCTGAGATTATGTGATGCATATCGTATAATCATACCCATGGATACTTGAGGTGACATTGTAGTATCTAGGTGACATTAGGGTTTTGTTTGATTTGTGTCTTAAGCTGTTATTCTAGTACGAACTCTATGATAGATTGAACGGAAAGAATAGCTTCGTGTTATTTTACTACGGACTCTTGAATAGATCGATCAGAAAGGATAACTTTGAGGTGGTTTCATACCCTACCATAATTTCTTCGTTTGTTCTCCGCTATTAGTGACTTTGGAGTGACTCTTTTTTGCATGTTGAGGGATAGTTATATGATCCAATTATGTTATTATTGTTGAGAGAACTTGCACTAGTGAAAGCATGAACCCTAGGCCTTGTTTCCTAGCATTGCAATACCGTTTATGCTCACTTTTACCACTTGTTACCTTGCTGTTTTTATATTTTCAGATTACAAAAACCCTTGTATCACCATCTCTTCGCCGAACTACTGCACCTATACAATTTACCATTGTATTGGGTGTGTTTGGCACACAAGAGACTCTTTGTTATTTGGTTGCAGGGTTTCTTGAGAGAGACCATCTTCATCCTATGCCTCCCATGGATTGATAAACCTTAGGTCATCCACTTGAGGGAAATTTTCTACTGTCCTACAAACCTCTGCACTTGGAGGCCCAACAACACCTACAAGAAGAAGGTTGTGTAGTAGACATCATGCTACCTAGCATAATCTTGATCATATATCTAATCATGGCATGAATATTAAGACACGGGTGATTCAAAGCAATAGTCTATAATTTGACATAAAGACATCAATACTCAGGCATCCCAACAAACAATCATGTACTTCAAAATATCAATGCTAAAGAATGCTATCCCTTCAAAATCATATAGTCTGTCATGCTCCATCTTCTTAACACAAAGTATTTCTCATGCACAACCCCAATGACAAGCCGAGCAATTGGTTCATACTTTTTAATGCGCTTAAACTTTTTCAACCCACTGCAATACATGAGCGCAAGCCATGACCATAGCACTATGGGTGGAATAGAATATGATGATATTGGAAAACATAGAGAAGACAAAAAGTAAGAAAGTCTCACATCGACGCGGCTAATCAACGGGCTATGGAGATGCCCATCAATTTATATCAATCCGAGGAGTAGGTATTGCCATGCAACAGATGGACTAAGAGCTATATGTGTATCAAAGCTCAATATGAAAACTAAGTGGGTGTTCATCCAACTTGCTTACTCATGAAGACCTCGGTCATTTGAGGAAGCCTATCATCGAAATATACAAGCCAAGTTCTATAATGAAAAATTCCCACTATTATATGAAAGTGAGTACATAGGAGACTCTCTACATGAAAAACATGGTGCTACTTTGAAGCACAAGTGTGGTATTTGAATGCCCCTTCTCTCTTTTCTCCCATTTTTTCTTTTCTTTCTGTTTTTTTGTTCTTGGGCACTTTTTGGCCTCACTTTAGTCTCCTTTTTTTCTTTGTTCGGAGTCTCATCCCGAGTTGTGGGGGAATCATAGTCTCCATCATCCTTTCCTCACTGGGACATGCTCTAATAATGAATAATGATGATCATCACACTTCTATTTACTTAAAACTCAATATTACAACTTGATACCTAGAACAAACTATGACTCTATATGAATGCCGCTGGTAGTGTACCAGGATGTGTAATGATCTTGCGTACCAAGGATATCAAAAAATAGACAAGCCATGAAAATATCGTGCTAACTATAATACAATGGATTTGTACAAAGGGGATAATTATTTTTGTTGAAAAGTTTTTGTAATTCTATATTCAGAAACTTTCCATGGGCATGAACCAAGTTCAAGGCATGCTCCCGCTTCCACGGTGCTCGTCTTTCCCACTTTCACTTTTCTTTTTGTAAAGTTTTAAGTTCCCCTCTCTATATTTTTTGTTTTTAAACTTTATAAAAGCACACAATAGAAGTAAATGACTCTCTAAAACTTCCAGGTTGTCTCCCTGGCAGTGTGTTCTTTAAAGCCATTAAGCTAGGCATAAAGTGCTCAAGTAATGGATCCACCAGGATCCCAAGGTATATCAAAGACAATTTTAATTAGCAATGATTTATAATTTAGTAGTGAGCACAAAGCAATATATATCATGCAATAACGAAGTCTAACTCTCTTCCTATGCTTCGGCATGTCATAGAAGAACAATTCATGCACACAAAGTAAAGGTCGATACATAGCATAAAAAGTTTCTTGCAATCTTATTGTGTTGCAAACATAGAGAGGCGGGGATGTAGTTCCTCTCTCATAATTCATGCATGTTTCGAAAATAAAATAAAATGTTGCGAAAAGTATATAAAAGTTGTATAATATTGGCATGGAATAATAAAAAATTATAGATATGATGGAGACATATCAACCACCGGTCTGTTTGACCTTGCCACCTCAACGTTAACCTGGCCCCATAGGTCAGCCTCTGCTACTGACCCTGTTACACTGACATGCAGGACCCACAAGTCAGGTTCGACCTTGGACGCCTCTGTTGACCTGCTGACGTCATACTGATGCAGTAATGCCTTTTCTGGAATTAGTTATTTTAAAATAGCCAGGAAATTCCAAAAATGCTATAAACTTCTAAAAATCATAGAAATTCAATCGTAACTCCAAATGTGATAATTGATATATGAAAATTTATCAGAAAATATGAAGAATATGTCTATGGCATTTCCATGCATGTTTGAACAACTTAGAGCTACTTTATATGACAATTTCAATAAATGACATTTTAAATGTCTTATATGAATTTTGAATTTGAACCTTGAGTTCAAAACAACTTCATTTCAATTGATGTTAGTTTCACTAGCCCAATCACAGCATATTGCCATGTCATGATCATGCACCATATTGTTGCTTTGCATTGATTGTCTTCCTTCTCTGTTTGTAGGTGTTGTTCCCTCTCGGTAGTAGACCGTTCCGATGCAATGATCGTTGACACCGATGAAGAGGTATACTATCTTCAGAAGTGACAGACAGGAAAACCCCTTTAAGCATTCCGATACAAACCCACTCTCTTGCCCATGCTCTCTTTTACCGCATTAGGACAACAACGATTCAACTATTGCATGTTGCGGTAGTTGAACCCATTCCTCTGCATGACCTGTCTTTGCCACAGTAAATAGTTGAATCCCACTAGCATGAGTAGGAGTTGTTTGAGCCATGATGTGCCTACTCATTCGCGTTTTCTTGTTATGCTTGCTATTGCTTACAGTTGTGTTAGGTCTAGTTCATTGGGGATGAATTGGTGTGTTAAGATCATGTCCTGATGTTCAGAGCTAAGTGTGTGAACATGATTTGGTAAAGGTAGTGATGAGAGTCCACGTAGGAGTACATGGTGGGTTGTATCATTGAGACCGTCCTTAAGAACTGAGTTGTGTGTATGTTATCCAAGACTAGCTACTACCACATGTTGGGCCAGAAATACGACCCTGCTTGACTTATTAATGACCTTGATCTTCGTCCAGGAGTTGCAAATAGTTTCTGGTATTTGTAGGTCATGCTAGTAGTCCACCAAGTGGCACCCAGTACAAGTGGGCTTGGGACAGACTAGGCACCATGGCCCGGCGTACCAAGCGTAGAACCATCCATCGAGGTGGACTTGGGAACCCTACGCACATCTGCTACATCTTGAGATTATGTTGGTTCTCCCCTTGAAGAGGAAAGGGTGACGGGGAAAACTAGAGATAAGTATTTCCCTCAATTAGAGAACCAAGGTATCAATCCAGTAGGAGGTCCAAGCAAGTCTCCAATCTATGCACCTACACAAACAATCAAACACTTGCACCAAACGCGATAAAGGGGTTGCCAATCCCTTTAGGGTCAACTGCAATGGTGAGATCTGATAGAGATAGTTATAAAAGATTACTAAACCATAAAACTAAAATAAAAGTAACTAAATTGAAGCAAGGCATTTTGGGGTTTTTTTGGTTATAGATCTGAAAATATATGAAGGAAAATAGACCCGGGGGCCATAGCTTTCACTAGAGGCTTCTCTCTTGAAGGCAAATAATACGGTGGGTGAACAAATTACTGTCGAGCAACTGATAGAAAAGCACGAAGTTATGACGATATCCAAGGCAATGATTATGCATATAGGCATCACGTTCGTGTCAAGTAGACCGACTCCTGCCTGCGTCTACTACTATTACTCCACACATCGACCGCTATCCAGCATGCATCTAGAGTATTAAGTTCATAAAGAACAGAGTAATGCCTTAAGTAAGATGGCATAATGTAGAGGGATAAACTCAAGCAATATGATGAAAACCCCATCTTTTTATCCTTGATGGCAACGATACAAAACGTGCTTCGCTACACTACTTTGTCACTGGGTGGGGATACCACAAGATTGAACCCAAAACTAAGCATCTCTCCCATTGCAAGAAAAACCAATCTAGTTGGCCAAATCAAACCAATAATTCCTAGATAAATACAAAGATATCAAATCATGCATATAAGAATTCAGAGAAGATTCAAATAATATTCATAGATAATCTGATCATAAATCCACAATTCATCGGATCTCGACAAACACACCGCAAAAGAATATTACATCGGATAGAACTCCAAGAACATCGAGGAGAACATGGTATTGAAGATGAAAGAGAGAGAAGAAGCCATCTAGCTACTACCTAGGGACCCGTATGTCTGAGGTAAACTACTCGCGCTTCATTGGAAGGGCAATAGGGTTGATGTAGATGCTCTCCGTTGTCGAATCCCCCTCCAGCAGATCGCCAGAAAAGGCCCCAAGATGGGATCTCACGGGAAAAGAAGGTTGCGGAGGTGGAAAAGTATTTTCGTGGATGCTTCTAATGTTGGGGGATGATACGTCTCCAACGTATCTATAATTTTTGATTGTTCCATGCTATTATATTATCTGTTTTGGATGTTTAATGGGCTTTAATATACCTTTTTATATTATTTTTGGGACTAACCTATTAACCGAAAGCCCAGTGCAAATTGTTGTTTTTTGCCTATTTCAGTGTTTCCTAGAAAAGGAATATCAAACGGAATCCAAACGGAATGAAACCTTCGCGAGGATCTTTTTTTGGAACAAACGTGATCCAGGAGACTTAGAGTGGACGTCAAGGAAGCAGCGAAGCAGCCACGAGGTAGGAGGGTGCGCCCCCACCCTCGTGGGCCCCTCGCAGCTCCACCAACATATTTCTTTTGGCTATATATACTCTTATACCCTGAAACCTTCGGGGAGAGCCACGAAACACCTTTTCCACCACCGCAACCTTTTGTACCCGTGAGATCCCATCTTGGGGCCATTTCCGGTGATCTTCCAGAGGGGGATTCGATCACGGAGGGCTTCTACATCAACACCATAGCCTCTCTGATGATGTGTGAGTAGTTTACCACAGACCTTTGGGTCCATAGTTATTAGCTATATGGCTTCTTCTCTCTCTTTGGATCTCAATACAAAGTTCTCCTCGATCTTCCTGGAGATCTATTCGATGTAACTCTTTTTGCGGTGTGTTTGTCGAGATCCGATGAATTTTGGGTTTATGAACTTGATTATCTATGAATATTATTTGATTCTTCTCTGAATTCTTATATGCATGATTTGATATCTTTGCAAGTGTCTTCGAATTATCAGTTTGGTTTGGCCTACTAGATTGATCTTTCTTGCAATGGGAGAAGTGCTTAGCTTTGGGTTCAATCTTGCGGTGTCCTTTCCCAGTGACAGTAGGGGCGACAAGGCACGTATTGTATTATTGCCATCAAGGATAAAAAGATGGGGTTTATATCATATTGCTTGAGTTTATCCCTCTACATCATGTCATCTTGCCTAAAGTGTTACTCCGTTCTTATGAACTTAATACTCTAGATGCATGCTGGATAGTGGTTGATGTGTGGAGTAATAGTAGTAGATGCAGAATTGGTCTACTTGTCACGGACGTGATGCCTATATTCATGATCATTGCCTTAGATATCATCATAACTATGCACTTTTCTATCAATTGTTCGGCAGTAATTTGTTCACCCACCGTAATACATGCTATCTTGAGAGAAGCCACTAGTGAAACCTATGGCCCCCGGGTCTACTTTATAACATATAAGTTTCCAATCTACAATTCTAGTTTACTATCTATTTTGCAATCTTTATTTTCCAATCTATATCATAAAAATACCAAAAATATTTATCTTATTATCTCCATCATATCTCACTCTTGTAAGTGACTATGAAGGGATTGAAAACCTCTTTATCACGTTGGTTGCAAGGTTCTTGTTTGTTTGTGCAGGTACTAGGGGATTTGCGTCTAGTATCCTAGTGGATTGATACCTTGGTTCTCAAAAACTGAGGGAAATATTTACGCTAGTTTGCTGCATCACCCTTTCCTCTTCAAGGGAAAACCAACGGATGCTCAAGTGGTAGCAAGAAGGATTTCTGGTGCCGTTGCCGGGGAGATTTGCACCAAGTCAAGTCGAGACATGATCTCCCGTCAACTAGCCATTTCTGGCGCCGTTGCCGGGGAGATCTACGCCAAGTCAAGACATTCCAAGTACCCATCATAAACTCTTATCCCTTGCCTTACATTATTTGCCATTTGCCTCTCGTTTTCCTCTCCCCCACTTCACCCTCATCGTTTTATTCGCCTAATTCTCGTTTGCCTTTTTTGCCATGGCCGAATCGAAAAGGGGTAAGGGTTCTCTCCAGAGTTCTAGTACTTTGGATAGACCCTCTGTCCTTTCTAAGCTCATAAATAATGATGCTATGGAAATATCTACCGGGGTTATCAATGAGAGTTTGGATAATTTTGATGAAGATGATTCCAGAATTTTCCGTTATTTGCTTGATGAGTCTTTGAAAGACGCTTGGGATAGGTTATTAAGGATCCGAGCTAGCTATGTACCCCAATATCAAATTGAGATATACCTACAAAGCTTTTATGTTGGCTTACCCTCTTCGTTCAAGCAAGTTTTAGATTCTATTTTTGAAGAAGGTTTTCTTGAGGGGGATGCCATAGATACCTATGAAAAGATGAAAACTATATTTGGCCACCCCATGAGTGAGAAGGTTGAATCCACCTCTCCTTTGTGCTTTATCAAAATGAAATTATCAAAGAGATGAAGGATAGCTTAGATGCAAATTTTCGTAGCGTGCTTAATCTTTCTTCCACCATTAATGGCCATGTGCTTTCTCAAAATAGAAAGATAAATGCTATAGATAAGAAATTTTCTCTTTTGTTTCCCAACACCAAAGATGGCAATACCTAGATTTATTCTTGCTTTTATGCCTAGCCAGGGGCGTTAAACGATAGCGCTTGTTGGGAGGCAACCCAATTTTATTTTTGTTCATTGCTTTTTGTTCATGTTTAGTAATAAATAAATCTCCTAGCCTTTAGGATTGGCCTACTAGATTGTGTTTTTTATGTTTTAATTCGTGTTTGTGCCATATAAAGCCTTTAGGATCTTCTTGGATGATTGTTATTTGATCTTGCTGAAAAAAATAGTAAGTATGCGCTCATGAGAATAATTTTCATTTTTAACCAGAGAGCGATAAAATACTGATTCCAACTGAAGTAGATCAATATACAAATTATTTAGGTCTTCCTAAATTGGTAGAATTTTTGGAGTTACATAAGTATTCTAAACCTACAGATTACTACATACTGTTCTGTTTTTGACAGATTCTGTTTTTCGTGTGTTGTTTGCTTATTTTGATGAATCTATGGCTAGTATCGGGGGGTATGAACCATAGATAAGTTGGAATACAGTAGATTTAACACCAATATAAATAAATAATGAGTTCGTTACAATAACTTAAGTGGTGATTTGTTTTCTTATACTAACGGAGCTTATGAGATTTTCTGTTCAGTTTTGTGTTGTGAAGTTTTCAAGTTTTTTGGTAAAGATTTGATGGATTTTTGAACAAGGAGTGTAAAGAGCCTAAGATTGGGAATGCCCAAGGAACCTCAAGGTAGAATCCAAGGAAAAACAAAAGCCTAAGCTTGGGGATGCCCCGGAAGGCATCCCCTCTTTCGTCTTCGTCTATCGGTAACTTTACTTGAGGCTATATTTTTATTCACCACATGATATGTGTTTTGCTTGGAGCATCTTGTATGACTTGAGTATTTGCTTTTTAGTTTACCACAATCATCCTTGCTGTATACACCTTTTGGGAGAGACACACATGAATCGGAATTTGTTAGAATACTCTATGTGCTTCACTTATATATTTTGAGCTAGATAATTTTGCTCTAGTACTTCACTTATATTTTTAGAGCATGGTGGTGGATTTATTTCGTAGAAATTATTGATCTCTAATGCTTCACTTATATTATTTTGAGAGTCTTTTAGAACAGAATGGTAATTTGCTTTGGCTATAAAATTATTCCTAATATGATAGGCATCCAAGATGGGTATAATAAAAACTTTCATATAAAGTGCATTGAATACTATGAGAAGTTTGATAATTGATGATTGTTTTGAGATATGAAGATGGTAATATTAGAGTCATGCTAGTCGAGTAGTTGTGAATTTGATAGATACTTGTGTTAAAGTTTGTGATTCCCGTAGCATGCACGTATGGTGAACCGTTATGTGATGAAGTCGGAGCATGATTTATTTATTGATTGTCTTCCTTATAAGTGGCGGTCGGGGCGAGCGATGGTCTTTTCCTACCAATCTAACCCCCTAGGAGCATGCGTGTAGTACTTTGTTTCGATAACTAATAGATTTTTGCAATAAGTATGTGAGTTCTTTATGACTAATGTTGAGTCCATAGATTATATGCACTCTCACCCTTTCACCATTGCTAGCCTCTCTAGTACCACAAAACTTTTGCCGGTACCATAAACCCATCATATACCTTCCTCAAATCAGCCACCATACCTACCTACTATGGCATTTCCATAGCCATTCCGAGATATATTGCCATGCAACTTTCCACCGTTCCGTTTATTATGACACGCTTCATCATTGTCATGTTGCTTTGCACGATCATGTAGTTGACATCATATTTGTGGCAAAGCCACCCTTCATAATTCTTTCATACATGTCACTCTTGATTCATCGCATATCCCGGTACACAGCCGGAGGTATTCACATAGAGTCATATTTTTGTTCTAGTATCGAGTTGTAACATTGAGTTATGAGTAAATAAAAGTGTGATGATCATCATTATTTGAGCACTGTCCCATGTGAGGAAAGAAAAAAAGAGAGATCAAAGAAGCCCAAATAAAAAAAGAGGCCAAAGAAGCCCAAATAAAAAAATGTAAAAAATGAGAGAGAAAGAGAGAAGGGACAATGTTACTATCGTTTTTCCACATCCGTGCTTCAAAATAGCACCATGGTCTTCATGATAGAGAGTCTCCTATTTTGTCACTTCCATATACTAGTGGGAATTTTTCATTATAGAACTTGGGTTGTATATTCCAATGATGGGATTCCTCAAAATGCCCTAGGTCTTCGTGAGCAAGCGAATTGGATGCACACCCAATTAGTTTCTTTTTGAGCTTTCATACACTTATAGCTCTAGTGCATCCGTTGCATGGCAATCCCTACTCACTCACATTGATATCTATTGATGGGCATCTCCCTAGCCCATTGATACGCCTAGTTGATGTGGGACTATCTTCTCCTTTTTTGTCTTCTCCACAACCACCTTTCTATTCCATCTATAGTGTTATATCCATGGCTCGCGCTCATGTATTGCGTGAAGATTGAAAAAGTTTGAGAACATCAAAAGTATGAAACAATTGCTTGGCTTGTCATCAGGGTTGTGCATGATTTAAATATTTTGTGTGATGAAGATAGAGCATAGCCAGACTATATGATTTTGTAGGGATAACTTTCTTTGGCCATGTTATTTTGAGAAGACATAATTGGTTTATTAGTATGCTTGAAGTATTACTATTTTTATGTCAATATTAAATTTAATCTTGAATCTTTTGGATCTGAACATTCATGCCACAATAAAGAGAATTACATTGAAAATTATGTTAGGGAGCATTCCAGATCAAAATTTTCGTTTTTATCATTTACCTACTCGAGGACGAGCAGGAACTAAGCTTGGGGATGCTTGATACGTCTCCAACGTATATATAATTTTTGATTGTTCCATGCTATTATAATATCTGTTTTGGATGTTTAATGGGATTTAACATAGCTTTTGTGAAGCCCTCGATTCAACCGTACACTAATCATGCACGCAAATGTGTACGATCAAGATCAAGGACTCACGGGGAGATATCATAACACAACTCTAGACACAAATTAAAATAATACAAGCTTTATATTACAAGCTAGGGGCCTTGAGGGCTCGAATACATAAGCTCGAATACACAAGAGTCAGCGGAAGCAACAATACCTGAGTACAGACATAAGTTAAACAAGTTTTGCCTTAAGAAGGCTAGCACAAAAGCAACATTGATTGAAAAGGCAAGGCCTCCTGCCTGGGAGCCTCCTAACTACTCCAAGTCGTCAGCGGCCGTCACGTAGTAGTAGGCACCCTCGGGGTAGCAGTAGTCATCAGTGGCGTCGTCTGGCTCATGGGATCCGTCATCTGGTCACAACAATCGGGTATGGGGGAAAAAGAAGTAGCAAAGCAACCGTGAGTACTCATCCAAAGTACTCGCCAGACTTACATCAGATCTAAACTAAGTATGCATCTGTATCAAAGGAATGGGTTGTATCTCTGGACTAAACTGCAGAATGCCAGAAGGGAAGGGAAAAGACTAGCCTATTGAAGACTAGCATCTTCTGGAAAGCACCATCTTGCAGCAACAGGAGGGAGTAGAGTAGCATAAAGTAAAGTAGATGTAATGTTATCAACCTCGGCCAGAGATCCTTTCTCGACTCCCTGCGAGAAAGCAAACCCAGAGCCATACTATCCAAGTGTCAACACATTCCAAATCGCATCACCATCCAGTTCTCATCACAAGTATCCAGTTCTAGTTCTATCGATCAGGATACAACTCCAGTGTCCCTTACAGTAGGACAGCCTATCAATAGATGTTTTCTTCCCTGCAGGGGTGCACCAACTTACCAACCACGCTCGATTAACTCCAGCCGGACACACTTTCCTGGGTCATGCCCGGCCTCGGCCAAACAATACGCCGCAACCCGACCTAGGCTTAACAGAGAGGCCAGCACGCCGGACTAAACCTATGCCCCCAGGGTTCATGGGCCATCGCCCCGGGAACTCCTGCACGTTGTGTGGGCGGCCGGTGAGTAGACCTAGCTACCTCCTTCAACAAGGCAGGAGCTTATGCAGTCCAACCCGGCGCGCGCCACTCAGTCGCTGACATCTATTAAACTTCGGCTGATGTATACGACGCAGAACGCCCATACAATGCCCACGTGATGGTTAGTGCTATCAGGCAGAGGCCCCTCAGATCAAATATCCAAATCGTAGTGGACTAGGAGCACGCGGTAATGAGCAGAGACTCACGATCGATGTGACCCCGTCGCCCCGTCTCGAGTACTTGCGGCAAGGGCTAAGAATGCCCGGTCACACCTCGTAAGTATCTCGTGGGCACCTTCCAGGTCAACCCGACTCCACATCACTCGCTATTAAGCTTGCGCGGGTACCCCTCAGGGCCGACCGTCTTTAGTAACATGGCTCAGTGCAAAGTCGTAGTAACCATAGTAACTGTGTGTCTAACACCAAGGGGAAAACCCGAGGAATCACCCCCGACGAATTCCACTCGATGTTATCATCAAGGTGAACGTAAGAGGATCCACCCTGGAGGTTCACGCTTGAGGGGTTGCACGACAGAGCCGTATCGGAAGTGGTTAAGGAGGAAATCACCCTCGATGACTACGACCGGATAGCTACAATACAGAGGTCTCATCAGGACTGATGTAAGAGGTTCCACCCTCGGCACTCAATGGTAACTCTACAGAGTCGTACAACTAAGGGGGGTGATGTGCGGTGTCGTGGCATGGACGTCGATCACGTTGATCGAGTCATCGAACATAAAGCGGGGCAACTGGGCCAAGGTGGGGGTCACTGATGGATCTCTAACCAACCTATACTAAGCAGTTTAGGATAAGCAGGTAAGGTATGAAAGAAGGTAACAACAACAGGCTATGCATCAGAGTAGGATCATACAGAAAGCAGTAGCAGTTCTAATGCAAGCATGAGAGGGAAAGAAATAGGCGATATCGGAATGCTCAAAGGGGGGGTTGCTTGCCTGGTTGCTCTGGCAAGGAGGGGTCATCGTCGATGTAGTCGATCAAAGGGGCAACATCAGTCTTGGGGTCTACCGGAGAGAAGAGGGGGAAGAAACAGAAAATACAGAGCAAACAATGCATCACAAGGCATAACATGACGATAGGCAGAACTAGTGTTGCCCTAACGTAGTACTACACGTTGCAGACGGAGGGGATAAACATTCAAGGATGAATTCCCAATGTTAGTTGGATTCCGAACAGAGGAAAAGAGGGGGAAAGTTCCATGTTCAACATGTTAGGGGCATGTGACAGATGAACGGACTGCGTATTCGGATTGGTTGGATTTTTCTGAGCAACTTTCATGTAGAAAACATTTTCATCCGAGTTACGGTTTAATTTCTATGAATTTCTAAAGATTTTCCTATTTTCTGGATTTATTTTATTTACAAAAAAAGATATATGATGTCAGCATGATGTCACAGTGAGATCAACAGGTCAACAGACGGCTGACCAGGTCAAACCTGACATGGGGGACCCACCTGTCATAGACAGTGGGTTAAACAGAGTTCAAACTAATCTAAATTTAGTTAGTAAAACTATTGGGCCCACATGTCAGTGTTTAATTAACTAAACTAATTAGTTTTTAATTACTAAAACATTTTAGTTAGTGGAATAAGCGGTGGGGCCCGCGTGTCAGTGGCTGGGGCCTGCCTAGTCAGCCCAGTTGACCAGGTCAACTGGTCAACAGGGGGCCAGGGGCCCCATTGGCAGTGACCCAAGGGGTGGCCCCAGGTGTGCCAGCTCAGCGTGGCCAGCGGCTCAACGCCAGCGATGGCAAATGCGGCGGTGCTGCTCGGATCTCGCCGGAAAACGCGTAGAGGGCCCGGGGAGGATCGGGGCTAGGCTCATTCGAACGAGCTCTCAACGTCGCGTCCAATGGTGGCTGTAGCATCGCCGGACTTGGCCGGAATCGGCAAGTAGTGGAGGCGGCGGCATGCACGGGTGCTCGACGAAAACGGAGCTACGGCACGCTATCGAGCAAACGGAGAGTCTGGGGGGTATCTACGTGGTGCGGGGAGTGCAACGGGCTTGAGCCCGTGACCAAAAGGTCACCGGAGCCTTGCCGGCGGCGAGCTCCACGGCGATGCGTTCGGACGCTCATCGAGGATGGCGCTATGAGGCATGGGAGGAAGCGTGTGCATGCGTGTTGGGCTCCTAGGGACACCAGGAGTCCGACCGTGGCCTCAGGCGGCGGTGACATCGACCACATCGACGGCCAGAAGCTCGTCGGTGGCGAGCAGAGCACGGACGCGACGGCAGCTAGATACAGCATGCGTAGATGCTATCGAAGGGGAGCAGGAGACGGAGAATATCACCGAGCGGCCCACGGAGGCCGGTGAAGGATTAGTAGCAGCAGGAGTTGACAGCGCTCGTCGGAGACGCGCCGGGGATCCGAGGAAGAAGACGAGGCCGGGGCAGCGTTCGCAGGCACACCGGCGTCCTGCGGCTCGCCAGGGAGGCGTAGTTAAAGGAGGTGGAGTGAGCAGACACATCGGAGAGGTGCGGAGGTCGCGGTGGCCGCGAGTTCTATGGCGGCAAGGCCATGGCGGCGCTCGGATGTGGTGGGGAACGAGGGGGAGTGCAAGGAGGGGTCCGGTGGGAGAGGGAGAGGCGGAGCGGGCGACAATGGAGAGTGGGGGGAGGACCGAGGTGGCGGGGATCCTTATTCCCTCGACGCGGCGCCGGCGGGCTGGTTGGACGGGGATGGCTCGGGCGGGCGCTCGGTCGGTCGGCTGTACAGGAGAGAGAGGCGACCGGGAGGGGGGGGGGTTAGGTGGGCCGGATGGGCCGGTCTAGTTGGGCTAAGGCCCAGGGGAATTAGTGGGGGAGGGGGGCCTTTCTCCTTCCCCTCCTTTTTCTCCTTTTCTTTTCTCTTTTTAAAGCTTTTCTGATTTAGCTATTTTAGGCCACATAGGCATTTTGCAAAAATGTTGGTTCACCACCAATATTACCAGGAGAATATTTTACACATGAAGAACATTTTAGTTTTCATGTTTGAGCATTTTGAAATTCACTTAGAATTTGAATTTGAATTCAACTAGAATTTGAAACAACATGAGGCAATAATGATCAGGCACATGTTTAGAAAAAAGATTAACTTAACCCCAGGGTTACTGTAGCAACATTACACCGGGGTGTTACAACTCTCCTCCTCTAAAAGAAATTATCGTCCCAAGAATTAAGAGGTAGAAGGGAACATTTCGGGGTATTCAGCACGGAGGTTATCCTCGCGTTCCCAAGTGGCTTCATCCTTAGAATGATTTGACCATTGCACCTTGAGGAACTTGGTAACCTTCTGGCGTGTTTGACGTTCAGCTTCTTCAAGAATGCAGATCGGATGCTCCTTGTATGTGAGATCATCTTGAATTTCAATCAATTCCGGATCCACTTCACGTTCCGGATCCTTGAAGCATCGACGAAGTTGCGACACGTGGAAGACATCATGAACATGAGAGAACTGAGGTGGCAACTCCAGTTGATATGCCACCAATCCACGACGGGCGAGAATACGGAAGGGACCAATGTAGCGAGGAGCTAGCTTGCCCTTGACTCCGAATCGATAGGTGCCTCTCAAAGGAGTGACACGCAGATAAGCTTGTTCACCAGGTTGATAAGTTGAACCCCAGTGTTTCCGGTCATAGTTGCTTTTCTGGCGGGACTGGGCCGCCTTGAGATTATCCCGGACAATGCGAACCTGCTCTTCAACTTGTTGAATAATGTCTGGACCAATGAGAGTCCGTTCCCCAGTTTCTGACCAATTCAGAGGGGTTCGGCACTTACGTCCATAAAGCACTTCGAAGGGTGCCATCTTCAGGCTGGCTTGATAGTTGTTGTTATAAGAGAACTCCGCATAAGGGAGAGATTCTTCCCACTTCTTACCGAAATAAATAACTCAAGCTCGAAGCATGTCTTCAAGAATTTGATTGACTCGCTCGACTTAACCTTGGGATTGGGGATGATAAGCAGTGCTCCAGGTAATATGAGTTCCCATTGCCTCTTGGAAACTATCCCAGAACTTCGAAGTGAATAAACTGCCACAGTCTGAACTGATCTCCTTCGGAATGCCGTGGAGTGACACAATTCGGGAGATATACAAGTTTGGTAATTGACTAGCAGTGATAGTCTCCTTGACTGGCAGAAAGTGAGCAACCTTCGAGAATTGGTCGATGACGACAAAAATAGCATCGTTACCTTTCTGAGACTTGGGAAGGCCAGTGACAAAGTCCATTTGGATCTTATCTCACTTCCATTCAGGAATCGGAAGCGGTTGTAGAAGTCCAGCCGGTTTCTGATGTTCTGCTTTGACGCGATGACAAACGTCACATTCTTCAATATATCGAGCAATGTCTTGCTTCATATTAGACCACCAGTACTTCTGATGGATGTCTAGATACATCTTGGTACTTCTTGGATGAATAGAGAGAGGGGTATCATGCGCTTATTTCATCACCTTCTCTATCATAAGCTCGAACCGGGGTACGACAATGCGATCTATGAAGTATAAGGTTCCATCTTCACCAAGTGAGAAATCTCTGGATTTATCTAAGGCAAGATCCTTTTTCATCAAATCCACGTGAGCATCTTTGGCTTTTGCAGACTTAATTGCTTTCAGCGGAGTTGGTTCCAGGACAAGGTTATTCAGAGAACCTTGTGGAACTAGTTGAAGGTTCAGCTTGCATAGCTCTTCATAAAGGCGGGGTTGAGCTTTGAAGACCATGTGATTGTTGCAATAAGACTTACGGCTCAGGGCATCGGCCATTACATTAGCCTTGCCAGGTGTATAAGATGTACCGTAGTTGTATTCAGCAGTAGCTTCCATCCATCGCTGCTAACGGAGGTTCAGATCTGGCTGAGTAAACAAATACTTCAGACTCTGATGATCAGTGAAGATCTCACAACGATTACCGAGAAGGTACTGTCGCCATAGCTTCAGTGCATAGATAACCGCAGCAAGCTCAAGGTCATGAACTGGGTAGTTCTCTTCATGAGGACGCACTTGACGAGAGGCATAAGCAATCACTCCGCGCTCTTGCATTAGGACACATCCTAATCCTTGACGTGAAGCATTGCAATAGATGACAAAGTCCTTGCGAGAATCAGGGGGAGCAAGCACTGGGGCAGATGTCAGCTTGCCTTTGAGTGCCTCGAAACTTTCCTGACATTTGTCTGTCCAGTAAAACTTAATGCCTTTGTGAAGCAGATTGGTCGGTGGCTTGGCAATCTTGGAGAAGTTCTCAACAAAGCGGCGACAATAGCTGGCTAGACCGAGAAAACTTCTGACTTGCTTGACAGTCTTCGGAGGGGTCCAGTCAAGAATAGCCTGAACGCGCTCTGGTTTGACGGCAATACCATCCTTGGATATGACATGACCAAGGTAGGTGACTTCAGGAAGCGAGAATTCACACTTGGAATACTTGGCATAAAGTTGATGTTCTCGCAGCTTCTCCAGAACAAGTCGAAGATGTTCAACATGTTCTTCTTTGTTCTTCGAATATACCAAGATATCATCCAGATAGACTACGACGAACTTGTCGAGGTAATCCATAAATATGTAGTTCATCAGACGGGAGAATGTGGCTGGAGCATTGCTCAAGCCAAAAGACATGACGGTGTACTCGTAAGAACCATAACGAGTGACGAATGCGGTCTTTGGAATATCCTCTTCACGAACACGGATCTGGTGGTAACCCAACCTCAAGTCGAGTTTAGAGAATATTGATGAACCAGCAAGTTGATCATACAGATCATTGATCCGAGGAAGTGGATATTTGTTCTGAATTGTTGCTTGGTTGATAGGACGATAGTCTTGTACCAAATGATTCGTTCCATCCTTCTTGTTCACAAATAGAGAAGGTGCTCCCCAAGCTGAGGAACTTGGACGAATGAAACCACTGCGAAGAGATTTGTCGATTTCCTCCTTAAGTTCAAGGAGTTCATGAGGCGGCATCTTGTAGGGTCGTTTGGCAATAGGAACGGTGCTTGGTGTCAAGTCGATGATGAACTCGACAGCCCGAGTAGGAGGTATTCCTGGAAGTTCTTCTGGAAAGATGTCTAGGAAGTCGCGAACAACTGGGATATTTTCAATTCCCTCAAGAGGTGCTCTGTTCAACGCATTCAATGCATAAAGTCGTGCTTCGGCGTTTTGAACAATCTGAGCATGGTAGCTTACTATCCCATCAGAAGGATGTAGGAGATGAACGACTTTGGTGGCACAAACGATAGAGGCAGTATGTGCTTTCAACCACTCCATTCCCAGAATGAGGTCAATGTTGGAAGACTCCAGAATAATGGGAGAAACATGAAATTCCAACCCTTCAATTTCAACGGGGACGTGGCGACCAATCATGGTAGTTCGACACTGACCCGCAGGGGTGCATACCACTATCGGAGTGTTCATGGGCTCGCATCGAATGTCGTGTGCATATGCAAAATTTTCTGACATGAATGAATGCGATGCTCCTGAATCAAATAAAACAGATGCTGGTACTGAATTAACAAGGAGAGTACCCATCACAGTAGCAGGCTGGTCTTGAGATTCATTCAGATCAACATGATTAGCCTGAGCACGACCATAAGGTCTGGCATTGTTGTTCTGGGGCTGGTTGTTACGGCCAGTTGAAGGCAAAGCCAGCTGGTTCTGATTCTGAGGGCAGTTCCTGGAACGATGGCCTGGAAGGCCACACTTGAAGCACAGACCATCATTGGGATTGTGAGCAGAAGCTTGGAGTGGTACAGCCCGAGGGGGCTGCCTCTGCGGTGGAGGAGGCAGACGAGGTGCAGCATGGTCTGTCTTGGTGCAGGTGCAGCTGCATGATACATGTTGTGTGGAATCCATATTCGACGCTTCTGCGCTGACGGTCCCGAAGATGAGCCAGTGTCACGGCTGCGCCTAAGGGATCCCTGGTGTTCCTGAAGACCAGTCTCAACCTGAATAGCCTTGTTCACCAAGGTGGCAAAGTCGGCAAAGTCATGAGCGAGCAGTGCTAGCTTAATATCAGGGTGAAGTCCATCACGAAACTTTTCTTGCCTACGAGCATCAGTTGCAATGTCTTCTTCAGCATAACGAGACAAGTCTAGATATTCCCGCTGATAAGCATCTACAGTATTGTTGCCTTGGGTGAGGTTGCGGAAATCTCGCTTCTTCCTGTCCATGATTCCTTGAGGAATGAAGCGGGCACGGAAAGCAGCTTGGAAATCCAGCCAAATGATGACCGTTCCAACAGGCAGGGTACGCCTGTGGTTGTCCCACCATTGAGCAGCGGGACCCTTCAGAAAGAAAGATGCAAAGGTGACATAGCTAGCAGGGGCCACACTAGCTGACTCCATTTCATATGTGATGTCGTGGAGCTAGTCATCAGCATCAAGGGGTTGAGTTGAGCTGCGGTAAATAGTTGGGTTGAGATGCATGAAGTCCTGCAGAGTTCCTGGGGTTGGCTGTTGATTCATGTTCGAACGAGGAAACTGAGCCATCATTCCTTCCATGAATTGATGATTCAGCTCAAACTGTTGCATCATTCCAGCAAAGAATTCAGGCGGTGGTGGATCGTTGGCACCACGGCCACGACCAGCGGGTCTAACCATCCTTCTAACAAGTAACAGGGGGTAGTTTAACATTGAGCATTTGTAAAAACAAGGATCATTCATGATGAAACATGCATAATGAACGAGGTAGATGGATACCACTTCGTTGTCATCCGGATAGTGCGTGTACTATCCAGAATACTATTCTAAGGAAAAACTATGGCGTATCCAGCTTTGGGGTGAATGCGGTCATGGGATCCTAATGTTAGAGTTAGTAAAACCATTTTAACCCGAATAGAAGAGAGATCAGAGACCCAGAGTATAGATGAGGAATAAAAGATCCTAATACCACCCATATGGCGACGTGGGCCCGTAAGACACACAGCCATGTTAGTAAAAGTTTTTGTAGTGACTAGACTCGACTTCGGCCAAGGAGTTAGAAAGGGGGCTACCTACAGGCAGTCGGCTCTGATACCAACTTGTGACGCCCTCGATTCAACCGTACACTAATCATACACGCAAATGTGTATGATCAAGATCAAGGACTCACGGGGAGATATCATAACACAACTCTAGAAACAAATTAAAATAAAACAAGCTTTATATTACAAGCTAGGGGCCTCGAGGGCTCGAATACATAAGCTCGAATACACAAGAGTCAACGGAAGCAACAATATCTGAGTACAGACATAAGTTAAACAAGTTTTGCCTTAAGAAGGCTAGCACAAAAGCAACATTGATCGAAAAGGCAAGGCCTCCTGCCTGGGAGCCTCCTAACTACTCCAAGTCGTCAGCGGCCGTCACGTAGTAGTAGGCACCCTCGGGGTAGCAGTAGTCATCAGTGGCATCGTCTGGCTCCTGGGATCCGTCATCTGGTCGCAACAATTGGGTATGGGGGAAAAAGAAGTAGCAAAGCAACCGTGAGTACTCATCCAAAGTACTCAGAAGACTTACATCAGATCTAAACTAAGTATGCATCTGTATCAAAGGAATGGGTTGTATCTGTGGACTAAACTATAGAATGCCAGAAGGGAAGGGAAAAGCCTAGACTATCAAAGACTAGCATCTTCTGGAAACGACCATCTTGTAGCAACAGGAGGGAGTAGAGTAGCATAAAGTAAAGTAGCAGTAATGTTATCAACCTCGGCCAGATATCCTTTCTCGACTCCCTGCGAGAAAGCAATCCCAGAGCCCTACTATCCAAGTGTCAACACATTTCAAATCTCATCACCATCCAGCTCTCATCACAAGTATCCAGTTCTAGTTGTATCGATCAAGATACAACTCCAAGTGTCCGTTACCGTAGGACAGGCTATCGATAGATGTTTTCTTCCCTCCTGGGGTGCACCAACTTACCCACCACGCTCGATTAACTCCGGCCGGACACACTTTCCTGGGTCATGCCCGGCCTCGGCCAAACGATACGCCGCAACCCGACCTAGGCTTAACAGAGAGGCCAGCACGCCGGACTAAACCTATGCCCCCAGGGTTCATGGGCCATCGCCCCGGGAACTCCTGCACGTTGCTTGGGCAGCCGATGAGCAGACCTAGCTACCTCCTTCAACAAGGCAGGAGCTTACGCAGTCCAACCCGGTGCGTGCCGCTTAGTCGCTGACGTCTATTAAGCTTCGGCTGATGTATACGATGCAGAACGCCCATACAATGCCCACTTGATGGTTAGTGCTATCAAGCCAGAGGCCCCTCGGATCAAATATCCAAATCGTAGTGGATTAGGAGCACACGGTAACGAGCAGAGACTCACGATCGATGTGACCCCGTCGCCCCGTCTCGAGTATTTGCGGCAAGGGCTAAGAATGCCCAGCCACGCCTCGTAAGTATCTCGTGGGCACCTTCCAGGTCAACCCGACTCCACATCACTCGCTATTAAGCTCGCGCGGGTACCCCTCAAGGCCGACCCGTCTTTAGTAACATGGCTCAGTGCAAAGTCATAGTAACCATAGTAACTGTGTGTCTAACACCAAGGGGAAACCCCGAGGAATCACCCCCGGTGAATTCCAGTCGATGTTATCATCAAGGTGAACGTAAGAGGATCCACCCTGGAGGTTCACGCTTGAGGGGTTGCACGACAGAGCCGTAACGGAAGTGGTTAAGGAGGAAATCACCCTCGATGACCACGACCGGATAGCTACACTACAGAGGTCTCATCAGGAGTGATGTAAGAGGCTCCACCCTCGGCACTAGATGGTAACTCTACAGAGTCGTACAACTAAGGGGGGTGATGTGCGGTGTCGGGGCCTGGACGTCGATCATGTTGATCGAGTCATCGAACATAAAGCAGGGCAACTGGGACAAGGTGGGGGTCACTGATGGATCTCTAACCAACCTATACTAAGCAATTTAGGATAAGCAGGTAAGGTATGAAAGCAGGTAACAACAACATGCTATGCATCAGAGTAGGATCATACAGAAAGCAGTAGCAGTTCTAATCCAAGCATGAGAGGGAAAGAAATAGGCGATATCAGAATGCTCAAGGGGGGGGGGGGTTTGCTTGCCTGGTTGCTCTGGCAAGGAGGGGTCGTCGTCGATGTAGTCAATCACAGTGGCAACATCAGTCTCGGGGTCTACAGGAGAGAAGAGGGGGAAGAAACAGTAAATACAGAGCAAACAATGCATCACAAGGCATAACATGACGATAGGCAGAGCTAGGGTTTCCCTAACGTAGTACTACACGTTGCAGACGGAGGGGATAAACATCCGAGGATGAATTCCCAACGTTAGTTGGATTCCAAACAGAGGAAAATAGGGGGAAAGTTCCATGTTCAACATGCTAGGGGCATGTGACAGATGAACGGACCGCGTATTCGATTGGTTGGATTTTTCTGAGCAAATTTCATGTAGAAAACATTTTCATCCGAGTTACGGTTTAATTTCTATGAATTTCTAAAGATTTTCCTATTTTCTGGATTTATTTTACTGACAGAAAAAGATATATGACATCAGCATGATGTCATAGTGAGATCATCAGGTCAACAGACGGCTGACCAGGTCAAACCTGACATGGGGGACCCACCTGTCGTAGACAGTGGGTTAAACAGAGTTCAAACTAATCTAAATATAGTTAGTAAAACTACTCGGCCTACCTGTCAGTGTCTAATTAACTAAACTAATTAGTTTTTAATTATTAAAACATTTTAGTTAGTGGAATAAGCGGTGGGGCCCGCGTGTTAGTGGCTGGGGCCTGCCTAGTCAACACAGTTGACCAGGTCAATTGGTCAACAGGGGGCCAAGGGCCCCACTGGTAGTGACCCAGGGGGGTGGCCTCAGGTGTACCAGCTCAGCGCGGCCGGCGGCTCAACGCCGGCGATGCCAATTGCGGCGGCGCTACTTGGATCTTGCCGGAAAACGCGTAGAGGGCTCGGGGAGGACCGGGGCTAGGCTCATTCGAACGAGCTCTTAGCGCCGCATCCAATGGTGGCCGTAGCATCACCGGACTTGTCCCGAATCGGCGCTAGCGAGCGGTGGAGGCGGCAGCGTGCACGGGCGCTCGACGAAAACTGTGCTACGACGCGCTATCGAGCAAACGGAGAGGCTGGGGGGTATCTACGCGGTGCGGGGAGTGCAACGGGCTTGAGCCCGTGACCAAAAGGTCATCGGAGCCTTGCCGGCGATGAGCTCCACGGCGATGCGATCGGACGCTCATCGGGGACGGCGCTATGAGGCATGGGAGGAAGCGTGCGCGTGCGTGTTGGGCTCTTAGGGACACCAGGAGTCCGACCGTGGCCTCAGGCGGCGGTGACATCGACCACATCGACGACCACAAGCTCGTCGGTGGCGAGCAGAGCACGGACGCAACGGCAGTTAGATACGGCACGCGTCGATGCTAACAGAGGGGAGCAGGAGATGGAGAATCTCACTGAGCGGCACACGGAGGCTAATGAAGGCTTAGTAGCAGCAGGAGTTGACGGCGCTCGTCGGAGACGCGTCGGGGATCCGAGGAAGAAGACGAAGCCAGGGCAGCGTTCGCAGGCACGCCGGCGTCCTGCGGCTCGTCTGGTAGGTGTAGTCGAAGGAGGTGGAGCGAGCGGACACGTCGGAGAGGTGCGGAGGTCGCGGTGGCCGCGAGTTCTACGGCGGCGAGGCCATGGCGGCGCTCGGAGGTGGTGGGGAACAAGGGGGAGTGCAAGGAGGGGTCCGGGGGGAGGGGGAGAGGCGGAGCGGGCGATAGTGGAGAGCGGGGGGGGGAGAGGACTGAGGCGGCGGGGATCCTTATCCCCTCGGGGCGGCGCCGGCGAGCTGGTTGGACGGGGACGGCTCGGGCAGGCGCTCGGTCGGCTGTACAGGAGAGAGAGGCGACCGGGACGGGGGAGGGGTTAGGTGGGCCGGATGGGCCGGTCTAGTTGGGCTAAGGCCCAGGGGAGTTAGTGGGGGAGGGGGCCTTTCTCCTTCCCCTCCTTTTTCTCCTTTTCTTTTCTCTTTTTTAAAGCTTTTCTGATTTAGCTATTTTAGGCCACATAGGCATTTTGCAAAAATGTTGGTTCACCACCAATATTACCAGGAGAATATTTTACACATGAAGAACATTTTAGTTTTCATGTTTGAGCATTTTGAAATTCACTCAGAATTTGAATTTGAATTCAACTGGAATTTGAAAGAACATGAGACATCAGGCACATGTTTAGCAAAAAGATTAACTTAACCCCAGGGGTTACAGTAGCAACATTACACCGGGGTGTGACACCTTTTATATTATTTTTGGGACTAACCTATTAGCCGAAAGCCCTGTGCAAATTGCTGTTTTTTTCCTATTTCATTGTTTCGCAGAAAAGGAATATCAAACAGAATCCAAATGGAATGAAACCTTCGCAAGGATCTTTTTTGGAACAAACGTGATCCAGGAGACTTGGAGTGGACGTCAAGGAAGCAGCGAGGCGGCCACGAGGTAGGAGGGCGCGCCTAGGGGGGCAGGCGTGCCCCCCACCCTCGTGGGCCCCTCGCAGCTCCACCGACCTATTTCTTTCGCCTATATATACTCTTATACCCTGAAATCTTCGGGGAGAGCCACGAAACACCTTTTCCACCGCCACAATCTTCTGTACCCGTGAGATCCCATCTTGGGGCCTTTCCGGCGATCTGCCGGGGGGGATTCGATCACGGAGGGCTTCTACATCAACACCGTAGCCTCTCTGATGATGTGTGAGTAGTTTACCACACACCTTCGGGTCCATAGTTATTAGCTAGATGGCTTCTTCTCTCTCTTTGGATCTCAATATAAAGTTCTCCTCGATCTTCTTGGAGGTCTATTCGATGTAACTCTTTTTGCGGTGTGTTTGCCGAGATTCGATGAATTGTGGGCTTTATAAACTTGATTATCTATGAATATTATTTGATTTTTCTCTAAATTCTTATATGCATGATTTGATATCTTTGCAAGTCTCTTCGAATTATCAGTTTGGTTTGGCCTACTAGATCGATCTTTCTTGCAATGGAAGAAGTGCTTAGCTTTGGGTTCAATCTTGCGGTGTCCTTTCCCAGTGACAGCAGGGGCAGCAAGGCACGTATTGTATTGTTGCCATCGAGGATAAAAAGAAGGGGTTTATATCATATTGCTTGAGTTTATCCCTCTACATCATGTCATCTTGCCTAAAGCGTTACTCCATTCTTATGAACTTAATACTCTCAATGCATGCTGGATAGCGGTCGATGTGTGGAGTATAGTAGTAGATGCAGAATAATTTCGGTCTACTTGTCATGGACGTGATGCCTATATTCATGATCATTGCCTTAGATATCATCATAACTATGCGCTTTTCTATCAATTGCTCGGCAGTAATTTGTTCACCCACCGTAATACATGCTATCTTGAGAGAAGCCACTAGTGAAACCTATGGCCCCCGGGTCTACTTTATATCATATAAGTTTCCAATCTACAATTTAGTTTACCATCTATTTTGCAATCTTTATTTTCCAATCTATATCATAAAAATATAAAAATATTATCTTATTATCTCTATTATATCTCACTCTCATAAGTGACCGTGAAGGGATTGACAACCCCTTTATCGCATTGGTTGCGAGGTTCTTGTTTGTTTGTGTAGGTACTAGGGGATTTGCGTGTAGTCTCCTACTGGATTGATACCTTGGTTCTCAAAAACTGAGGGAAATACTTACGCTACTTTGCTGCATCACCCTTTCCTCTTCAAGGGAAAACCAACGCATGCTCAAGAGGTAGCAGGGGGATATTTGGGAATTTGTAGGACTTAGAGGGAGGTCGCACTAGTGCAGAACCGGGCTTTAGTCCCGGTTCGTAAAGGCCTTTAGTGCCGGTTCCATAGCCGGCACTAAAGGGAGGGCACTAAAGCCCCCCCCCCTTTAGTACCGGTTCGGTATGAACCGGCGCTAAAGTGCCACCACGTGGCACGAGCCAGGCCACGGGTGCGGTAGATCATTAGTACCGGTTGGTAACACCAACCGGTACTAAATGTTTGTGGGTTTTGGTTTTATTTTTTATTTTTCCTTTAAATTTCTGTTATCAATTTAATTTAGGATTTTTTTACGTTATAATGAGTTGTTAAATCATTAGGTGAATGTACCGCAGATTAGTTTCGATTGGATGCATATGTGGATTAGCTAGCTGAGTGATCAAGTATATGCCATATATCCATATATATTACTTGATCACCTAAGTAATCAAGTAATATGGATATGGCATATATATATACTTGATCACTTAGCTAGGATCCATCCAGTTCAAACTAATTTGCGGTTTCTTTCATAAATGATATATATAATAACTCATCATCATCATGATCATCACCATCATCACATATTAATATATAAACTCTTGCATCATATCATCACCAACAACAATATATACTAGCTAGCTAAAAATCATCGTAGTCATCATTACCACTATTTAATCATCATATTCATTACCGCTATCTAATCACCACCAACACTAGCTTAAAGAAGAAACATTCACTTGTAACAGAAGCAAAGATATCATCGAGTTCAACATGGTCATGATATTATAAGCGTTCACAAGCAAATCACCCTTTGAGATTAATTATGTTCAGGATGAGAATACGGACATGAGAGGACAAGTACTAAGTGCATGAACTAGCTAAATCACTCTTGCTGCTCCCTCAGATTCATGTATAGCTCTCCTGATTCATCATACTGGAGCATGCAGATGAATCTGTCTCCTAATCGTGGGATGCGCTTCTCCTTGCTGCCCCCTAGTACTTCTCTGGGATCGTTAACAATTTTGCTCCAATCTTTCACTATTAAGCATTCATCGCTTTCAGAAATCCTGAATGCACTCACGCGCAATGTAGGATATCTTGGTCGTAAGCTAACTATTGACATGCGACCTTTTGTCTCGATCCACTGAGGTACAACTGTCATCGGGAGTCCCTGTTAAAGAACATCGTATAATAATTAACTAGTAAATTGTACATGCTCTGCATGTCATTTGAATATGTATGCAAATTTCAATTCATGGGTACACGCTTGCTCCCTTCAAACATGGTACCTTCGCACGTAAAGCTTCATCGAGTTCATTATTGTAGCCATTCTTAGTATCAGTATCTCGTACTAAGCTTACTTTGAAACTTGTTGAAAACTTCCAACTTCTCCCTGACGCAATTAGTGTGCGCATTGCGGACACTCTGCCAGTGTATGTACCTTGACCAGTTACATGCATGAATGATAACCTTAGGCAAGTGAAAATTTTCCTACATTGGTATATAGTGATGGTTCTAGAAATCAATGGTACATTCACTGATACTGTAGTTCGTACTGTAGCTGCGAATCCCACAATTTTCAGCCATCTGATTGACTCTATCAATGGCTCACATTGCTTTTTGGTTTTGAGATCCAAACATTTAAAACTCGTACACTATAGAGTACTATAGATATACTTAGCAATGAAAGTTTAGCTTCAAAAATAATGTATGCAAAAGATGCACTAAGGACAAATAATAAAAATCTTACCATCTTTCCATTATAGATGTGACCGTAGTTCAATACGATCACTATTGGTCGCACGTTTTGAGTACTAACATTTCTAAGTGCAGGAAGAAAATTTGTCTTGATAGTATGAAGATCCTCAAGCCATGAAACATAATGACTTATCTCCTCGCAGTTTAGTTCAGCCCCGGGACAGTAGTAGGTCCTGTCTACCTAGCGTCGGACATGTTTGCTTGAACCGAAATAAGCTGACAATAGAAATTAGTTGTCAACTATTTTTGAATAAACAATATCAAAGACATAAACATGGTTGAGAAAAACTCACATAATGGTAGAACTGGAGGCGTCTGCACATCGACCCAGATGTCTCTATTACCTTCAATATCATCTTCCGGACGAATATCAAAGGTGATAACCATATCAGGCTCAAATGCATAAGCCTTGCATAGTGCTTGCCAAGTTTTGCATTCAAAATGGGTGTATGTGTCTGCATTGTATAATTTGACGTTGAAAGTATACCCATGCTCGGTCTTCAAGTAAACTCTCTTTACCTCCATATCATTCATCGCACTGAAACCTATCTTATCCAAGACAAAAATTCGAGCATGGCAGGGGATGCGCTAGTAGAATAGTGAAAATTTAAAATTATAAGTTCAAGCAAATGAAGCATAAGTCATGCTTTATTACGAAAAAATACTTGCCGTTGTGACTTACTGTATCCCTTTTGAATGTCTCATCCAGCTTGATGTTGAAGCGCCTATTATCAACAAGGAAATTTCTGTCGCACAGGCCGCGTTGTCTTCACAGTGTTCGCACATAATGAAATCTTTTTCATCGTCAGACGACATTTCCTATGTTCATATAGGTGAAACATTAAACACTTACTATCTAACATTAATTAATATCTAGCTAATTCTAATATTCATCTAACATTTGACATTAATATCTAACATATATTTCTATCTAATTCATCTAACATTTGACATTAATCTAACATTTATATAAACTAAATATATATATATAATTAAAAAAAGAAAAAAGCATTAACAAATAACAGAAAAAAATCATTAACATTAACATCTGGCTAGTTAAGTTCTATATATAGGTGAAACATTACTAGTTCTATTATTTCAACTAATTCAACTAGTTCTATTAATTCAACAAGTTCTATTAATTCAACTAATTAATTCAACTAAGCATTTACTAAAAATAAACAAGTTATATTAATTCAACTAGTTCAAATCTCATATACCTAATTAATATCTGTAGCTAATTCATCTAACAATTGACATTAATATTTAACTTTTCTATCTAATTCATATCTAACATTTCACATTAATCTAACATTCTTATCTAGGTAATCTATATCTATCTATCTATACCTATACTAATTACAGACTCCCAATAAATTACCATGTTAATTAGAATTTACGAGCTGTTCATTTGGTGGGGCCGAATTATTACGGTGTAGATCTACAGATAAAATTCTGGGCATTTTCCCCCTCGGTTGTAATAAAAACTGAAAAGAAAATAAGTCCCATGTCAATCTATCACGTTTTTTTGAGGGAGTGTCAATCTATCACGTTTGTACCTTGCAAAAGGAAAAACTCTATCTTGCTTAAAAACAGAAGAAGAAAATAAAAACTACCGTGTCTGTCTAAGAAACCACGTTCTCCTGATTTTCTGGATCTATACACAGCGACATCCCAGAAATCCCGCGGCGGCGCCACCCGGTGGCTGTTGCCGTTCAAGCAGGAGCAGCCCCATCGCCGCATCATAGGATGAGTGGATATTCCCATCACAGACGACAAACTCAGATGCGGAGGAGTTCCCATCGCAGATGACGAGCTCAGATTTATGTCAATATAAAAAACATCATGCATGAATGGATGCATGCAGGTATGTGTATAGTCTGTAGTGGTGTTTGTTGGATGCGGGCGTCCCTACTTTGTACATGTACATCTCCCAGTAGTACTAAAGCCTGTAATCAATCCAATGATTCAGTGTGCGTGCGTTGTGTGTTGTCTCTAGCCAGAATTGGTCAATCTGATGGTTAGCTATCTAGCTATCGTGTGTGTGTGTGTGTGTGTTTTTTGTGTGGTTGGGAGCTATTGTGTATTGATGCATTGCTGACCAATTAATACAGATGAAGTTTGCTTTCTACATGATTATATCAAAGAGGAACTGCCAGCTTGCTTCATTGTCGTCATTGTCGCCCCACTCGAGAAAGTACTTTCATAGGCAAGGCAATGAATCGCGATCAGGAAACTAGGATCCTCCGGTGGGTAATTGGTTGCTGCAAACAATATCTTTCGACTAATAATGTATATATATGCATGGTATACAATCTATGTGCACATGGTAAATTCTCCTGGAAACTTGGTATTTGATCAAGAATTCTCATGTACTTTCATTTACGGTTACCTTATACAGTGGAGTCCGCAGCATGATATTGACCTCACCTGCTTTGACCTTGACATACATAGAGAGAAATTTGTATCGAAGAGTGTCCTAATACGCTGGTTTGGCTGCTTTGACCTATAGAGAAATGAGAAACTATACTGCAGTTGAAAATGTTGTCCACATAGACTAGATCATAGGATGACAAATAAGACTAGTGTCAACAATGGCAATAACAGTTTATGCGTGATTTCTCATGCTTACATTGTTTGGCTAAGAGTTTTTTCCACTTCTGAATGTTGGGTACTTACAGAGAAATCTTATTGCAGACCAGATTTGGGATTATGTGCGGATTCCTTGCTGTTATTTGTTTAAATTAAAAAGCACCAAGGTGATTATCCTAACTGTTATAGTTACACTGGCAGAATTATCCTAGCAGTGGAGCCATTTATTATCTGGTGATTACACATTATATTTAAGGTAGTTAATTTTATCTGTACAGTTTACCATGCCAGGTTGTTTTAGTTTCTATGTCAATATGGAACTTTTTAAGATGAGATATTATGGCTTGTCTCGGTGTGAATACTAGAAGAAAGAGCCTCTAGGTTTTCATTTAGAATGCAGAAATTAAAGTATGTTGATCCTTTGATAACAGAATTATGAATATATGAGGTAATCAAATGTTACAAATATTTGTGGTACAACCTGTTCTCTTTTCTGATATAGTTGCTTTGTGACTAAGTGCGACTATTTCGAATCGTGCCACTCATTTATCAAAAAATTGCAGGTAAACTAACATCTCCTCTTTAATTACGTGTATTACAAGCCTGTTCTATAAAAAGTTTGCAATTTTTCCTTAAGAACTTTTATCGGACTAGCTGAAACATTCCTTTCTTTCTGAATAAGATTTCTACCAATGGATTTATATAAATTTGAGATCAGACATGTTTGAATCAATATGTCGTATTTTACAATTAGAAAGCTAATAGTTGTGTTGCAATTAAGCGTGCATCATTGCATTTTTGCGTGGTTTCATACTACTATGTTCTATGTCCACATTCAGGTCCAATCAAATATATTTTCTCACGATCAAGGATATGAATTCAGAATCTTCCCACTTTCTGAGGTAATGTGTCTTTCAAGGGGAAAGGTCTAAATGTTTGACAGAACATATTGAATTACAAAGTTATCAAAGCTAGGGGTTCTAATCAGAATGAGCAACAAGAGGAAGTAGCAAGTATGTCAATCCGCCTACTCTATATTGCATTTGTTTTTTTCAGATTGCACAAATCCATGCATTTTGTATATTTTTTTATTAGTTTCAGCCTGCAAACATGTTCTCTTACTTGCTTATAATTGTCAATGAAACAGAGCTACCCTATGGAATAGTTTTTAAAATAAAGATGCCCACCTATCTACCAGTCTGTCACATTATTTACTACTATTGTCGTGTCATTACATTGATTGGTACAAAAAATAGGGCTTTCCTGAAAAATTCTACTTACATCTACATTGCTCCATTCTTTGGCATGATGAAGAAGGGGAAATAAGAGCTGTCTTTTTGTTACGAAGGATTGGAGCTGCTAAAGATGCTTCCAATATGGGATCAAAGACATTCTCATGTTGTCCTTCCATATATCTAAGCTCATTTTTAAGTTCAAATCAGGAAATAAAAGAATAATCAAATTCAAAACATATAACTCTATCTTAGGCCGTCTTTGCATTCTAATATTCAACAAGTGTATAAATTATCTTAAATTCACTTACAACCAATATTTGTGCAAAATAATGTATCAAAAAAGTGTATATGCATGGCTATATAATATCATGAACTTGATAGGTAAATGACTGAAAAATGACTAGCCTGTGCAGATGCACGGGTTGACGACTAGTTCATCTAATTAACAATTTGACATGCATTAATCTAAAAAACAGATAACAGAAAATAAGTAAAAAAATGTGTGTGTGTGTGTGTATGTGTGTGTGTGTGTACATACGAGCGGGGGCGGCGGCGTACGGGCGGCGGCGCGACGGGGGCGATGACAGGGACGACGCAACGGGGGCGGGGACGGCCGGGGCGCCGCGCGCGACAACGGGGATGGGGACGGCCGGGCGCGCGCGATGACGGGGGTGGGGACGGCCGGGGCGCGCGCGACGCCGGGGACAGCTGGGGCGCGACGACGGCGATGGGGACGGGGCGCGACGACGGCGACGGGGACGGGGCGGCGACGAAGACGAACAAAGGAACTAACTGAATTTTTTTAGTAAGTATTGTATATATAGGAGAGGCCTTTAGTACCGGTTGGAGCCACCAACCGGTACTAAAGGCCAACTTTGGCCAGGCCAAGAGGCGGGAAGAGCAGGCCATTAGTACCGGTTGGTGGCTCCAACCGGTACTAAAGGGGTACTAAAGGTGGTGCGCTGCCACCACAAAGTTTAGTCCGACCTCGCCGGGCGAAGGGCAGCCACACTAGTTTATAAACCCAGCCGCGGCTGCCCTTTCGAACTCCTCTATAAAGCAGGCTTCTGGGCCTAGCTACGGCGCGCTGCCCTATGAGTCTGCTGGGCCTTGTGGGCCTGAAATTGCACGCCTGTGGTCTAGCAGGCCCATAGGGCAGCGCCCCAAATTTTTTTATATAATTTTTTTTTCTTTTCTGCTTTATTTTTTGTATTTATTTCTGAGTAGTTTTTTCTTTTCTGCTATATTTATTTCTGAGTAGTTTTTTTATATAGTTTTTTCTTTTCTGCTATAGTTTTTTTCTTTTCTGCTATTTTTTCTTTTCTGCTATTTTTCTTTTCTTCTATTCATTTATTTTTATATACCATGCCAAGTTGATGGTTGAAACTTGATGGTTCAAAGTCTAGAGTTATAATAAGTTAAAAAAATGAAGTGCCGGTGTAACAGATGAGTTATCGTCTAAAACCGGCCCTGATACTTTGAAAGAGATTGTTCAGTTTGTACACAAAGTGCATCCAGTTTTTGCCGTAACAGGAGAAGTCCGGAGTTGTAATAAGTTATTAAAAATAAAAAAGAGGTGCAATGCTCGTTAATTAGCGTCAAGCCTTTCGGAATAGTGTAAACAACACTGCACATAGCTCCATGCAGTCTACCATATTCCTCAAGGCTTGAAGCTAAGCAACGTGAGCATTGAGCCTCTTCTTCATCGTCTCTGTACTCAGGACTTATAAACCGCTCCTAGTGTCTCTCTCTTCGCGAGGTGGGACTAAAAAACAGCTTACTAAGAAACTGTAGTACTAGTTCATGCCATGAACCGGTACTAAAGGTGCTCGCGGGGCCCCAGCCTGACCTGACACAACCTCATTAGTACCAGTTCGTGGCATGAACCGGTGCTAAAGGTTCGCCACGAACTGGTACTAAAGAGCTCCTCCCACCTAGCAGTTGGAACCGGCACTAATGGACACATTAGTGCCGGCTCAAATTCAAACCGGGACTAATGTATCTCATTTTGTAGTGCTTTTCAATTTCAGGGTCATTTAGCTCAAAACAAATCATTAAATGCATGAAAAATAGTAAATGAAGGCAGAAATGGTTGAAAGTTGATGGCGTCGCTTTGAATGGTGCATACTGAATGCACAAACAGTCTGGAGTTGTAATAAGTTTAAAAAAATGAAATGCCTTTGTAACAGATGAGTTTAATTTCGTCAGAAACCCAAATACTTCGAAAGAGATTGTCCAGTTTGTAAACGAAGTGCATCCAGTTTTTGCCGTAACCCTCTCTACTTTTTTGCACATGCTATGTGGGTGAAATGATGATACCATGCCAAGTTTCAACTTTTTCAGAGTTCATTTGTAGTGATTTTCAATTTCAAGGTCATTTAGCTCTCAAAACAAATCATTAAATGCAAGAAAAATAGCAAATGAAGGCAGAAATGGTTGAAAGTTGATGGCGTCGCTTTGAATGGTGCATACTGAACGCAAAAAATATAAGAGCATTTAGATCATGATCTTATATTTCTTTACAGTCTGAATTGTTAATATGATCTTATACATCAAAAATACTTTGATCATCAATGATCTTTTTGTGTACAATCTAAATTGTCAATATGAGTCCTCAACAATTTGTAAACCGGTGAAGACTCATATTGCGGCCACAAATTCTACACATAGAGTTCAATGAAGACCAAGTGCTTGTGATAGTTTGAGAAGTAACATATTTAAGGTGGTAAAAGCCTTGTTAGGGGAGCGAGGTGGGACTAAAAACAGCTTGCCATAACCTCATTAGTATCGGTTCGTGGTACGAACCAGCACTAAATGGTGATGGTGGGGCCATAGCCTGACCGTAGGCTGCCACAGCCTCTTTAGTACCGGTTCGTGGCATGAACCGGTACTAAAGGTTCAGCATGAACCGGTACTATTGATCGCCGCCACGAACCGGTGCTATTGATCACATTAGTGTCAGTTCTGTTACAAACCGGCACTAATGTGCTTCACATTTGACCCCTTTTCTACTAGTGTCGGTGGACTCCCGAGGGGTCCACAAGCCAGGGGCGCCCCTCCTGGTGCGCACCCTGCACTCTTGCCGCCTCGGTACTCTTCTAACTTGGTTCTCAAGTCCTACGTGTGTCATCTGGTCCAAGAAAAAACATCGTAAAGTTTTATTCCGTTTGAACTACGTTTGAAATTTCTTTTTCACGAAACTCAAAAACAAGGAAAAACAGAAACTGGCACTAGGCTCTGAGTTAATAAGTTAGTTCCAAAAATAATATAAAATGGCAAATTAATGCATATAAAACATCCAAAATAGATAATATAATATCATGGGACAATCAAAAATTATAGATACGTTGGAGATGTATCAAGCATCCCCAAGCTTAATTCATGCTCGTCCTCGAGTGGGTAAATGATAAAAACGGAATTTTTATGTGGAATGCTACCTAATATATGTATCCATGTAATTTTATTTATTATGGCATGAATATTCAGATCCATAAGATTCAAATTTTTTTTAATATTTACATAAAAACAATAATACTTCAAGCATACTAATAAAGCAATCATGTCTTCTCAAAATAACATGGCCAAAGAAAGTTATCCCTACAAAATCATATAGTATGGATATGCTCCATCTTCATCACACAAAGTATTAAATCATGCACAACCCCAATGATAAGTCAAGAAATTGTTTCATACTTTTGATGTTCTCAAACTTTTTCAACTTTCACGCAATACATGAGCGTGAGCCATGGATATAGCACTATAGGTGCAATAGAATGTGGTGGTTGTGGAGAAGACAAAAAGAAGGAGATAGTCTCACATCAACTAGGCGTATCAACGGGCTATGGAGATTCCCATCAATAGATATCAATGTGAGTGAGTAGGGATTACCATGTAACAGATACACTAGAGCTATAAGTGTATGAAAGCTCAAAAAGGAACTAAGTGGGTGTTCATCCAACTCGCTTGCTCACGAAGACCTATGAAAAATTGAGGAACCCATCATTGGAATATACAAGCCAAGTTCTATAATGAAAAATTCCCACTAGTATATGAAAGTGACAACATAGGAGACTCTCTATCATGAAGATCATGGTGCTACTTTGAAGCACAAGTGTGGAAAAAGGTAGTAACATTGCCCCTTCTCTCTTTTCTCATTTTTTGGTGGGCTTCTTTGGCCACTTTTTCTGTTGGCTTCTTCGGCCTCTTTTATTTTTTGTAAAGTCCGGAGACTCATCCCAACTTGTGAGGGAATCATAGCTTCCATGTAACATCCCAAATTTTCAATTTGGAATGTTATACACTAGATCATCATTGCATATCATATTTTATTGCATTTTGGCTGATCCTAGAAAATTCTACACAACTCAAGGACCCTCGGAGAGAGTTGGGGATTTCGTTATTTTCATATTTGAGTTTTCTCAAATTTTGAAAATAGGATCATTTGATTTTATTTATTTTGTCTTCAATTATTTCTATTACAAAAATATGAGAGAGGGAATAAAATGACTTTCCCAAAATAAAGAAATATTGAGGATTTAATAAAAAATCAGATAAGATTTTATTTTGGTTTTATTTGCTATTTTATTTGAATTTAGGAAATTGCATTTAGGCCCCAAATAAATGTTCATCCTGTGCGGCTTGATTTTAGAAGCCGAGGAAAATTTATTTCGGGATTTTTGGAGTCCGTTTAGTATTCCTTTTGTTTTTTTTTCTGAGCGTAACTATTTAAAAAAACGCGAACCGACCTATCGGGCCGTGTCCGACCCGGACACTTGGCCCGGCCGGCCTTATAAGCCGGGGGGAGGCCCAGCCGAGACCCCAAACCCTAGCCGCCCCGCCCCGCCGCCTCTGCCGCCACCGCCGCCTCGCCGGAGGTTGACCTCGCCGCCGCCGGTTTTTCTCGAAAAACCGTTCGGTTTTCCGTCGGTTTTTCTTTTGGTTTTTTTAGTCTCTTTTTTTAATAGATCTGCTTTTCTGGTTTATTTATTTAGCGAGCATTCGCTCGTTCATTCGTTTTAACGAACGCGTTCATCGTTTAGATCCAGACAATGAACGTTCGTTCATTAATCTGTTCGTCGTTTTTCTTTTTCTCGGATTAAATCCACGATTTTGTGATCGTGATTCCTGATCCGATTTTCGTTCTAGTATAACTTTTCGCTCGTTTATCGGAATCATGCGATTCAAGTGCTTGGAGTTTCGTCTCGAAACCCTCTTTCTGTTTAACCAACTCAAACAAGTTTTTGCCACTGTAAAAATTGCCCTAGATCTAGAATAGTAAACGAAGCCTGTTTCTTTTGTCGTTTGTCTTTCGTTGCTTCGTTCGATTTGAATCTTTTTGCCAACCGGAGTTCTTAAGTTGAACTTTCTGGTTAGATCTCTTATTTGAGTTTTACCTGTGCATTAGTTGAGTACTTATTGTGTGCTTGTTTGTTTGCGATAGAGTACCCGGAGTGCGCCGCTTGCTACTTCGAATCGCTAGGTTTCCCGGATCATCAGCAAGGCAACTAACACTTTGATCATACCTCCTACTACCCAGTTTTATTGCATTAGATCAATCCTCACACATTGCATGATTAGGATCTAAATAAATTGTGGGTTTTGGAAGTAGATGAGGTAGCACCTATTACATGTTTATTATGAAACCTTTGGGAGTTACTTCTACGTTTGCTTATTATGCCATGCTATGCTAGTAGACGTGGATTGGGTGAGTGTATCCATGACAGATGCGAGATTGTTAAATTAATTGTTTATCTAAGGTGGCAACTTAAATACACATCTGGGTGGATTGAGGCACCTGGGTATTACAGCGATTGCCTGTTTTTCTTATGGACCGCCACCTAGGCTCAAAGGGATCATGAGATTATTCATGCTAGAAACTTCCGTGTGCAGCCACAAGCTACTATGGGCTCTAGCATAGTTGACTAAGTTGTGCGAACTCTTACAGTGGTAGACTAGCAGATGTAGGGGAAAGTAGGTGTAACGGTCTACCCGATCGTAAGGTGCTAGCGCTTCTGAAGACTATGTCTCGGTCATCCGTTTCTCAAACACCATGTAGTGTGAGAATCCCAACGGAGGAGATCGAGTCTTGTGGGGAAAAGTGTGCAAACCTCTGCAGAGTGTATAAACTAATCATGGTTAGTTGTGTCCCCGGTTATGGATATCTTGAGTATCTAGTACCTGGATTATCATGTGAATCTCATCATGTTACTCCAATTAATTTTGTTGGGTTTTGTTTAATGATGATGCTTAATTGGGATTGAGAATGCTGTCGACCATTCTCAATGTTTAACAACTACCATGTTAGTTAAATAAAATTTATTCCTTTGTAGTAGGGAAAATTTGGCTTTACGCAAAACTGTAACCATAGAGCTTTCCACCAGCCAAATATGCATACAGTATAGCTTGTATCTTTCATTGCTCTCTATGTGTTACATTGCCAGCATATTCCATGCGCTGACCTGTTTCAGGCTGCAACATTCATGTTGCAGACTTTTCAGACGACGATTAAGGTGCCTTTAGGTCGTGGTTCTATACTCAGTGATGCCATTGGAGTTGATGGACTCACTTATGTTCCAAGCCTTCCGTTGTTATCGTGATTAGATGGCCTTAAGCCATATTTATTGTAATAAGTTCTCTTTTGAGACACTCGATGTAATATGTGTGTGATTGCTACTCTGTTATAAATCCTTCAAGTACTGTGTGATGTCAGCATTACTGATCCAGGGATGACACCTGAGCACAGAGATTGGACCATTTGAGGTCTGGTCGCTACAAGATGGTATCAGAGCACACGGTGACTGTAGGACACGACCACTAAGCTAAAGACCTAGATCACTACTCACTCTCTTCTCATTCTGACCTCTCATCTTTTCTACTCTTTTAGGATGGCGGATGCAAGGAACAAGTTCACGCAACCGGATGAAGATACACCCTTTGGATGTCACTTGAAGGAAGTCACTAGATACCTGAACATAGGAGTACCAAGCTTCACCGGAACCTACAACGCCACTTTACCTGAAGAGGAGCGCTGGATGATTCAAGTTCAAGTTCCAGGAAGGACGTTCATGCCAGTCACTGAGCCCATAGAGTTTTCCTTTGATGCACCAACATGGAGCCTAGGAAATAGCATGGCAGCTCACATCGCCATGGGACGCATTGGAGAAGTTTACCGCAATGATCTCAAGGATACTATCTACCAGATTTGTGGGCGCCGAGATGAGCACTAGGAGATGATCAGCATCAGGAAGGATAGGTCAATTGCAGCTTTTATCCAGGAGTTAAACCAGCACATTCGACGTCAGGAGAACCAGATGTGCACCGACATGATAGATCTGATCAAGGCAAGGATTAGAATCAAGGAACTGGAGGAAGAACTCAAGGCCACACGTGAAGATTATGAAGAGTAAATCGAAGTACTAGTGGACAAGAATGCCGACTTAACAATGAAGATCGGAATATTTATGGGAGGCTCTACCCCAGTAGAAGAAGACGAAGAACCCAAGGAGATTCGCCTGGAAGACTACATCATCATCGACAACACCGACTCGGATCCAGATGATAGCGATGATGACTATGTTGATGAAGCTGGAGCAGATATCATGGAGTCTACAACCGAAGAATATTTCTAGTAGACCACCCCATCAGTAGTAGTAGTCCACCATGTAAACATAGTAGTCCGAGCACTTTTGCGATAGTTAGATCGAATGTATGCCCTTGTGTGATTGATTGAATGAAGTGAATTGTTTGCTTTTGCCTCATGTGCATATGGGTAGTGTTTTCTCTCTAGACGCCTCTCTATTCTTAAATCTCATCTTTTCTAAACCCTCAGATGCCTCGGAGACGTGACCCCGGATTTACCTTCCCACCGGAGCTCACTCAGTTGATCCAGCAGCAGAACACATTGATGCAGTTGCTAGTCCAAAATCAGAATCAGGGGAACAACAACAACAACCCACCACCACCACCACATGTTGATCACTTAGCACATTTTCTTAGGCTAAATCCGCCGGTGTTTTCCAGTAGCACCGAGCTGATAGTAGCAGATGATTGGCTTTGCAAGACAGCAAGGGAGTTGACCACGGCAGGATGCACAGATGCGGAAAAGGTGAAGTTTGCCGCACATCAGCTTGAAGGACCCGCAGCATCATGGTGGGAGAATTTCACAGCCACTTTCTCTATCGCCACTGTCACATGGGATCAGTTCTAGCAGGCTTTCCGTACTGCCCATGTTTCAGCAGGAGCTATGGCCATGAAGAAGCGAGAGTTTCGCAACTTGCGCCAAGGAGGACGGACAGTTGGCCAGTATGTGGAGGACTTTAGTAAGTTAGCACGTTATGCCCCAGATGACGTTGCTACGGATGCAGCTAAGCAGGAGAAGTTTCTGGAAGGACTGAATGATGAGTTGAGCATGCAGTTGATGGTAGCAACCTTCAGCAACTACCAGGAGTTGGTAGATCGTGCTCTTATGATTGAAGGAAAGCAGCAGCAGATTGAGAACCGCAAAAGGAAGTATGGACAAGGGAAGTACAATTCAGGAGCTCAGCAGAAGCCACGTTTTACCCCTAGACCAGGAGGACATTTTCAGCATACCCATGGAGGAGGTAGCTCGCACAATCACAATGGCACCAAGAATGATAATGGGAATGGAGGAAGCAACGGCCAAAACGGCACCAACCCATCAACCCCAGCCAAGAGAGACCTGAACCAAGTCACTTGTTTCAAGTGCCATAAGACGGGACATTATGCAAATGAATGTCCTGAATCTCAGAATGGAAATGGCAATGGAAGCTCTGGGAAGAAGCCGAACCCTTTCAACAGGGGACGGGTGAACCACGTTAACGTGGAGGAGGTTGAAGAACATCCAGATGCAGTAATCGGTAAGTTTTTGGTGAAGTCATTTACTGCACTCGTTCTTTTTGATACTGGTGCATCGCATTCATACATATCAAGGGGATTCGTGGATAAGTATAACCTGCCCACCAAAGTTCTTAGAACCCCTATGTTAGTAAGCTCACCAGGAGCGGAGTATATGGCTAGTAAGGGATGTTTTCAAGTGCCATTGAGTATAGGTAGGCATGTGTTTTCCCTCGGATTTGATCATTTTGGAATCACAAGGATTGGATGTAATTCTGGGTATGGATTGGTTGTCGATGTATGGAGGAAACATCGATTGCGCCAGTAAGTCGATTTTTCTTACCACCCCAGAAGGGAGAAGGATCAAGTATGTATCCCGGCATGTGCCGAAAAGGACTCAAGTAAATTGTCTAAAAGGAGTTGTGCAGGAGGAAGTACCAGTGGTGAAGGATTTCCCTGATGTATTTCCAGAAGAGTTGCCAGGCATGCCACCGGATAGAGATATTGAGTTTTTGATTGAGCTTTTGCCAGGCACAGGGCCAATATCTAAGAGACCATATAGGATGCCCGCAAAGGATTTGGTGGAGATTAAGAAGCAGATTAAGGAGTTACTGGATAAAGGTTATATTCGCCCAAGTTCTTTGCCTTGGGGATCGCCAGTACTTCTAGTGGAGAAGAAGGATGGATCGTTAAGGATGGTTGCTGATTATCGAGGATTGAATGAAGTAACCATCAAGAACAAGTACCCACTGCCGATGATCAATGATCTGTTTGATCGATTGCAAGGAGCTAAGGTATTTTCCAAGATTGATCTGCTATCAGGATACCATCAGTTAAAGATTCGAGAACAGGATATACCTAAGACGGCTTTTACCACCAGGTATGGGTTGTACGAGTATACCGTTATGTCATTTGGTCTGACTAACGCACCTGCATTTTTATGAACATGATGAACAAAGTGTTTATGGAGTTTTTGGATAAGTTCGTCGTAGTGTTCATAGATGATATCCTGGTTTACTCGAAAGATGAAGAGGAGCATAAGGAGCATTTGCGTTTGGTACTTGGTAAGCTCAGAGAACATCAGTTATATGCCAAGTTTAGCAAATGTGAGTTTTGGTTGAAGGAAGTCGGATTTCTCGGACACGTTATATCTGGAGAAGGTATAGCAGTGGATCCCACCAAGGTTGACACTGTGAGAAATTGGGAAGCCCCAACAACAGTTGGAGAAATCCGGAGTTTTCTTGGACTCGCAGGATACTACTAGAGATTTATTGAAAATTTCTCGAAGATTGCGAAGCCTATCACGGAGTTGTTGAAGAACGATACCAAGTTCATATGGACTGAGGAATGTGAGGCCAGTTTTTAGGAGTTGACGAAACGTTTGGTTACATCACCTTTGTTGATTTTGCCAGATTAGACCAAGGATTATGAGGTGTATTGCCACGCTTCACGTCGAGGACTTGGAGCAGTGCTTATGCAAGAAGGGAGAGTTGTTTCATATGACTTACGACAGCTTAAGCCTCATGAGTTGAATTATGCTACGCATGATTTGGAGTTAGCAGCCGTAGTGCATGCATTGAAAACCTGGAGACAGTTTCTCATTGGAAACCATTGTGAGGTATACACGGATCACAAGAGTTTGAAGTATATTTTCACACAGAAGGAGTTGAACCTCTGACAAAGGAGATGGTTGGAGCTCATCAAGGATTATGACATGAGATTGCATTATCACCCCGGAAAGGCTAACGTAGTAGCTGACGCGTTGAGTCGTAAAAGCCATGTCAACACCCTAATGACGGGAGATTTACCAAGGGAGTTAGCCGAAAATCTCTGTGAGATATGTTTGGAGATAGTCCCGAGAGGCTACGTAGCAGCATTGGAGATTCAGTCTACTTTGATGGATAAGATCAGACAAGCCCAGAAGACTGACAAGGAGATTGCTTCTATCAAGGAGAAAATAAGCAAGGGAAAAGCTAAAGGATTTCGTGAAGATGAGCATGATACCTTATGGTTTGAAGACCGCGTTTATGTGCCTAATGATTCGAAGATAAGGAAGTTAATTCTGCAAGAGGCCCATGATTCACCATATTCGATTCACCCAGGAAATACCAAGATGTATTTGGATTTGAAGGATATTTTCTGGTGGACCGGAATGAAGAAGGATATTGCGGAGTATGTAGCAGTTTATGATATATGTTAGAGAGTGAAGGCAGAGCATCAAAAGCCAGCAGGATTGCTACAGCCATTGCCAATACCCGAATGGAAGTGGGATAAGTTAGGCATGGATTTTATTATGGGTTTACCCAGAACTCATTCAGGCTATGACTCGATATGGGTTGTAGTCGATCGTTTGACAAAGGTAGCTCATTTCATTCCAGTGAAGACTACCTATACCAGTGCAAAGTTAGCAAAAATATACATGACCAGGATCATCTGTTTGCATGGAGTTCCAAGGAGCATTGTATCAGATAGAGGAACCCAGTTTACCTCAAAGTTTTGGAATCAGTTGCATGAAACTTTCGGTATCAGGCTAGAATTCAATACAGCTTTCCATCCGCAGACAGATGGACAGACCGAGAGAGTCAATCAGATTTTGGAGGATATGCTGAGAGCTTGTGCGCTAGATTACAGATCTAGTTGGGACAAGAATTTTCCATATGCAGAGTTCTCTTATAACAACAGTTATCAATCCAGTTTGAAGACGGCCCCTTCCAAAGCCTTGTACGGAAGGAGGTGTAGGACCCCATTGTCGTGGGATGAAGTTGGAGACCGTCAGTTGTTTGGACTGGATCTTATTAAGGAGTCTGAACAGAAAGTAAAATTGATTCGCGATAGGCTCAAGGTAGCCCAGTCCAGGCAGAAGAGCTATGCAGATTCTAAACGCAAGGAGACAGTTTATGAAGTCGGAGACCGAGTTTATTTTCGAGTATCTCCACTTCGAGGAGTTAAGCGCTTTGGAGTTAAGGGAAAGTTAGCGCCATGTATTTTAGGACCATACAAGGTTTTGGAACGTATAGGAGAAGTAGCCTATAAGTTGGAATTGCCCGAAGGATTGTCAGGAGTTCACGACGTGTTCCACGTTTCCCAGTTGAAGAAGTGCCATGCACCGATGGCTGATATACCGCTGAGAGATACAGTGCCTCTGGAAGCGATTCAGTTGGACAGTGATTTGACCTATGAGGAGAAACCAGTCAAGATTCTAGAATATGCCAGTCGACTCACCCGCGGCAAGGTTATAAAGTTTTGAAAATTTCAGTGGAGCCACCACACGGAGGATGAAGCCACCTGGGAGCGAGAGGAAGAATTGCTGAAGGACCACCCTCACCTATTTTCTAGCCAACCTGAATCTCGAGGGCGAGATTCATCTTAAGGGGTGTAGGTTTGTAACATCCCAGATTTTCAATTTGGAATGTTATACACTAGATCATCATTGCATATCATATTTTATTGCATTTTGGCTTATCCTAGAAAATTCTACGCAAATCAAGGACCCTCGGAGAGAGTTGGGGATTTCGTTATTTTCATATTTGAGTTTTCTCAGATTTTGAAAATAGGATCATTTGATTTTATTTATTTTGTCTTCAATTATTTCTATTACAAAAATATGAGAGAGGGAATAGAATGAATTTCCAAAAATAAAGAAATATTGAGGATTTAATAAAAAATCAAATAAGATTTTATTTTGGTTTTATTTGCTATTTTATTTGAATTTAGGAAAAATGCGCATTTTTCAAAATTGCATTTAGGCCCCAAATAAATGTTCATCCTGTGCGGCTTGATTTTTGAAGCCGGGGAAAATTTATTTCAGGATTTTTGGAGTCCATTTAGTATTCCTTTTGTATTTTTTTCGAGCATAACTATTTAAAAAAACGCGAACCGACCTATCGGGTCGTGTCCGACCCAGACACTTGGCCCGGCCAGCCTTATAAGCCGGGGGGGAGGCCCAGCCGAGACCCCAAACCCTAGCCGCCCTGCCCCGCCGCCTCTGCCGCCTCTGCCGCCGCCGCCCCGCCACGCGCCGCCGCCGCCCGCCGGAGCCACGCCACCGCCTCGCCGGAGGTTGACCTCGCTGCGGCCGGTTTCTTTAGTCCCGTTTTTTTAATATATCGGTTTTTCGGTTTATTTATTTAGCGAGCGTTCGCTCATTTGTTCGTTTTAACAAACGCGTTCATCGTTTAGATCCAGATAACGAACGTTCTTCGTTAATCTGTTCGTCGTTTTTCTTTTTCTCGGTTTAAATCCGCAATTTTCTGATCGCGATTCCTGATCCAATTTTCGTTCTAGTATAACTTTTCGCTCGTTTATTGGAATCAGGCGATTCAAGCACCTGGAGTTTCGTCTCGAAACCCTGTTTCCGTTTAACCAATTGAAACAAGTTTTTGCCACTGTAAAAATTTCCCTAGATCCAGAATAGTAAACGAAGCATGTTTCTTTTGCCGTTTGTCTTTCGTTGCTTCGTTCGATTTGATTCTTTTTGCCAAGCGGAGTTCTTAAGTTGAACTTTCTGGTTAGATCACTTATTCGAGTTTTACCTGTGCATTAGTTGAGTACTTTTTGTATCCTTGTTTGTTTGTGATAGAGTACCCGGAGTGCGCCGCTTGCTACTTCGAATCGCTAGGTTTCTCGGATCATTAGCAAGGCAAGTAACACTTTGATCATACCTCCTACTACCCAGTTTTATTGCATTAGATCAATCCTCACATATTGCATGATTAGGATCTAATTAAATTGTGGGTTTGGGAAGTAGATGAGGTAGCACCTATTACATGTTTATAATGAAACCTTTGGGAGTTACTTCTATGTTTGCTTATTATGCCATCCTATGCTAGTAGACATGGATTGGGTGAGTGTATCCATGACAGATGTGAGATTGTTAAATTAATGGTTTATCTAAGGTGGCAACTTAAATACACATCTGGGTGGATTGAGGCACCTGGGTATTACAGCGATTGCCTGTTTTTCTTATGGACCGCCACCCAGGCTCAAAGGGATCATGAGATTATTCATGCTAGAAACTTCCGTGTGCAGCCACAAGCTACTATGGGCTCTAGCATAGTTGACTAAGTTGTGCGAACTCTTCAGTAGTAGACTAGCAGATGTAGGGGAAAGTAGGTGTAACGGTCTACCCGATCGTAAGGTGCTAGCGCTTCTGAAAGACTATGTCTCGGTCATCCGTTTCTCAAACACCATGTAGTGCAAGAATCCCAATGGAGGAGATCGAGTCTTGTGGGGAAAAGTGCGCAAACCTCTGCAGAGTGTATAAACTAATCATGGTTAGCCGTGTCCCCGGTTATGGACATCTTGAGTATCTAGTACCTGGATTATCATGTGAATCTCATCATGTTACTCTAATTAATTTGTTGGGTTTTGTTTAATGATGATGCTTAATTGGGATTGAGAATGCTGTCACCATTCTCAATGTTTAACAACTACCATGATAGTTAAATAAAATTTATTCCTTTGCAGTAGGGAAAAATTGTCTTTACGCAAAACTATAACCATAGAGCTTTCCACCAGCCAAATATGCATATAGTATAGTCTATATCTTTCATTGTTCTCTATGTGTTACATTGCCAGCATATTCCATGTGCTGACCCATTTCGGGCTGCAACGTTCATGTTGCAGACTTTTCAGACGACGATTAAGGTGTCTTTAGGTCGTGGTTCTATACTCAGTGATGCCGTTGGAGTTGATGGACTCACTTATCTTCCAAGCCTTCCGCTGTTATCGTTATTAGATGGCCTTAAGCCATATTTTTTGTAATAAGTTCTCTTTGCAGACACTCGATGTAATAAGTGTGTGATTTCTACTCTGTTATAAATCCTTCAAGTACTGTGTGGTGTCAGCATTACTGATCCAGGGATGACACCTGAGCACAGAGATTGGACCGTTTGAGGTCTGGTCGCTACATTCCGTCATCCTTTCCTCACATGGGACAATTCTCTAATAATGATGATCATCACACTTTTATTTACTTACAACTAAAGAATTACAACTCGATACTTAGAACAAAATATGACTCCATATGAATGCCTCCGGCGGTGTACCGGGATGTGCAATGATCTAGCGTAGCATATGTGCTACCTCTTGAGCATGCATTGGTTTTCCCATGAAGAGGAAAGGGTGATGCAGCAAAGTAGCGTAAGTATTTCCCTCGGTTTTTGAGAACCAAGGTATTAATCCAGTAGGAGACAACACACAAGTCACCTAGTACCTGCACAAACAATCAAGAACCTTGCAACCAACGCGATAAAGGGGTAGTCAATCCCTTCACGGTCACTTTCAAAAGTGAGATCTGATAAGGATAGTAAGATAAATATTTTTTGGTATTTTTGTTGTATAGATTGGAAAGTAAAGATTGCAATATAATAAACGAGATGCAATGTATCTAAAAGAGATGCAATATAATAAGAAAGAGACCCAGGGGCCATAGGTTTCACTAGTGGCTTCTCTCAAGATAGCATGTATTACGGTGGGTGAACAAATTACTACCAAGCAGTTGATAGAAAAGCACATAGTTATGAAGATATCTAAGTCAATGATCACGAATATAGGCATCACGTCTATGTCTAGTAGATCGAAACGATTCTTCATCTACTACTATTACTCCACACATCGACCGCTATCAAGCATGCATCTAGAGTATTAAGTTCATAAGAACAGAGTAACGCTGTAAGCAAGATGACATGATGTAGAGAGATAAACTCAAGCAATATGATATAACCCCCATCTTTTTATCCTCGATGGCAACAATAGAATACGTGCCTTGATGCCCCTACTGTCACTGGGAAAGGACACCGCAAGATTGAACCCAGAGCTAAGCACTTATCCCATTGCAAGAAAGATCAATCTAGTAGGCCAAACTAAACCGATAATTCAAAGAGACTTGCAAACATATCAAATAATGCATATAAGAAATCACAGAAGAACAAATAATATTCATAGATAATCAAGTTCATAAATCCACAATTCATCGGATCTCGGCAAACACACCGCAAAAGAGTATTACATCGAATAGATCTCCAAGAACATCAAGGAGAACTTTGTATTGAAGATCAAAGAGAGAGAAGAAGCCATCTAGCTAATAACTATGGACCCGAAGGTCTGTGGTAAACTACTCATGCTTCATCGGAGAGACTATGGTGTTGATGCAGAAGCCCTCAGTGATCGATTCCCCTTTCGGCAGATCGTCGGAAAAGGCCCCAAGATGGGATCTCATGGGTATAGAAGGTTGCGGCGGTGGAAAAGTGGTTTCATGGCTCCCCCTAACGTTTCTAGGGTATAAGAGTATATATAGGTGAAAGAAATATGTGAGTGAGTATATATAGGTGGAGAAGACAAAAAGGAGGAAGATGGTCTCACATCAACTAGGTGTATCAATGGGCTATGGAGATGCCCATCAATAGATATCAATGTGAGTGAGTAGGGATTGCCATGCAATGGATGCACTAGAGCTATAAATGTGTGAAAGCTCAACAAAAGAAACTAAGTGGGTGTGCATCCAACTTGCTTGCTCACGAAGACCTAGGGCATTTGAGGAAGCCCATCGTTGGAATATACAAGTCAAGTTCTGTAATAAAATTTTCCCACTAGTATATGGAAGTGACAAAAAAGAGACTCTCTATCATGAAGATCATGGTGCTACTTTGAAGCACAAGTGTGGAAAAAGGATAGTAGCATTGTCCCTTCTCTATTTTTCTCTTTTTTTTGTTTCCTCGCATGGGACAATGTTCTAATAATGATGATCATCACACTTCTATTTATTTACAACTCAAAGATTATAACTCGATACTTAGAGCAAAAATAAGACTCTATATGCGTGCCTCCGGTGGTGTGCCGGGATGTGCAATGAATCAAGAGTGACATGTATGAAAAAAATTATGAATGGTGGCTTTGCCACAAATACGATGTCAACTACATGATCATGCAAGGCAATATGACAATGATAGAGCGTGTCATAATAAACGGAACGGTGGAAGGTTGCATGGCAATATATCTCGGAATGGCTATGGAAATGCCATAATAGGTAGGTATGGTGGCTGTTTTAAGGAAGGTAAATGATGGGTTTATGGTACCGGTGAAAGTTGTGCGGTACTAGAGAGGCTAGCAACGGTGGAAGGGTGAGAGTGCGTATAATCCATCGACTCAACATGAGTCATAAAGAACTCACATACTTATTGCAAAAATCTACAAGTCATCAAAAACCAAGCACTACGCGCATGCTCCTAGGGGGGTAGATTGGTAGGAAAAGACCATCGCTCGTCCCCGACCGCCACTCATAAGGTAGACAATCAAAGAAATACCTCATGCTTCATATTTGTTACACAACGGCTACCATACATGCATGCTACGGGACTTGCAAACCTCAACATGAGTATTTATCAAATTCACAATTAATTTACTAGCATGACTCTAATATCACCATCCTCATGTCTCAAAACAATAATCAAGCGTCAAACTTCTCATACTATTCAATGCACATTATATGAAAGTTTTTATTATACCCATCTTGGATGCCCATCATATTAGGACTAGTTTTATAGCCAAAGCATATTACCGTGTTGTTCTAAAAGACTCTCAAAATAATATAAGTGAAGCATGAGAGAGAAATAATTTCTATAAATAAAACCACCACCGTGCTCTAAAAAGATATAAGTGAAGCACTAGAGCAAAATTATCTAGCTCAAAAGATATAAGTGAAGCACATAGAGTATTCTAATAAATTCCGATTCATGCTTGTATCTCCCAAAAGGTGTCTACAGCAAGGATGATTGTCTTAAACTAAAAAGCAAAAACTCAAATCATAAAAGACGCTCCAAGCAAAACACATATCATGTGGTGAATAAAAATATAGCCTCAAGTAAAGTTATCGATAGACGAAGACAAAAGAGGGGATGCCTTCCGGGGCATCCCCAAGCTTAGGATTTTGGTTGTCCTTGAATTTTACCTTGGGGTGCCTTCGACATCCCAAAGATTAGGCTCTTGCCACTCCTTATTCCAAAATCCATCAAATTTTACCCAAAAACTTGAAAACTTCACAACACAAAACTCAACAGAAAATCTCATATGCTCCGTTAGTATAAGAAAATAAACCACCACTTTAAGGTATTGTAATGAAATCATTATTTATTTATATTGGTGTTAAACCTACTATATTCCAACTTCTATATGGTTCATACCCCACGATACTAGCGATAGATTCATCAAAATAAGCAAACAACACACGAAAAACAGAATCTGTCAAAACAGAACAATCTGTAGTAATCTGGATGTTTCGAATACTTCAGTAACTCCAAAAATTCTGAAAAAAGATGAAGACCAGGAAAATTTGTATATTGATCTTCTGCAGTTGGAATTGGTATTTTATCGCTCTCTGGTAGAAAATGAAAATTATTTTCGTTAGCGCATACTTTCTGTTTTTACGAGCAAGGTCAAATAACAATCACCCAAGAAGATCCTAAAGGCTTTACTCGGCACAAACACTAATTGAAACATAAAAAACACAATTATAACAGAAGCTATATGAATTATTTATTACTAAACAGGAACAAAAAGCAAAGAACAAAAATAAAATTGGGTTGCCTCCCAACAAGCGCTATCGTTTAACGCCCCTAGCTAGGCATAAAAGCAAGAATAGATCTAGGTATTGTCATCTTTGGTATCCAATCCATAAGTGGCTCTCATAATAGATTCATAAGGCAAATTAATTTTATTCCTAGGAAAGTGTTCCACGCCTTTCCTTAACGGAAATTGGAATCTAATATTTCCTTCTTTCATGTCAATAATTGCACCAATCGTTATAAGGAAAGGTCTACCAAGAATAATAGGACATGTAGGATTGCAATCTATATCATGAACAATGAAATCTACAGGCACATAATTCCTATTTGCAACAATAAGAATATCATTAATCCTTCCCATAGGTTCTTAATGGTGGAATGCAAGATGCAAATTTAAAGAACAATCATCCAATTCACAGAAATCAAGCACATCACACAAAGTTTTTGGAATCATGGAAACACTAGCACCCAAATCACATAAAGCATAGCATTCATAATCTTTAATCTTAATTTTAATAGTAGGTTCCCACTCATCATAAAGTTTTCTAGGGATAGAAACTTCTAGTTCAAGCTTTTCTTCATGGGATTGCATTAAAGCATCAACGATATGTTTAGTAAAAGCTTTATTTTGATTATAAGCATGAGGAGAATTTATCACGGATTGCAACAAGGAAATACAAACTATCAAAGAGCAATTGTCATAATTAAATTTTTGAAATCCAAAATAGTTGGTTCATTGCTATGTAAAGTTTTGACCTCTTCAATCCCACTTTTATTAATTTTTGCATCAAGATCTAAAAACACCGAATCATTGGGACGCCTTTTAACTAAAGTTGACTCATCTCCAGTCCCATCTTTATCAAGATTCAAATTGTAAAACAAAGATTTAATAGGAGTCACATCAATCAGATCTTCATCATTATTATCATGAAAACTAGAAGAACACGCTTTCCCAAAGCAATCTTTTTAGCACGCATACTAGCAGTTCTTTCTTTGCACTCATCAATGGAAATTCTCATGGCTTTGAGAGACTCATTGATTTAATGTTTAGGTGGAATAGTTCTAAGTTTCAAAGAATCAACATCAAGAGAAATTCTATCCACGTTCCTAGCCAATTCATCAATCTTATGAATTTTTTCTTCAACCAAAGCATTGAAATTCTTTTGCGAATTCATAAATTCTTTAACACTAGTATCAAAATCAGAGGGCATCTTATTAAAATTTCCATAAGAGTTATTGTAGGTATTACCATAATTATTAGAGGAATTACAAGGAAACGACCTAGAATTAGAATCCCTCTATACGCGTTGTTACCAAAATTGTTCCTACCAATAAAATTCACATCCATAGCTTCATTATTATTCTCAATCAAAGTGGACAAAGGCATATCATTAGGATCTGAAGAAACACTTTTATTAGCAAACGATTTCATAAGCTCATCCATCTTTCCACTCAAAACATTAATCTCTTCAACCGCATGAACTTTTTTACTAGTGGATCTTTCGGTGTGCCATTGAAAATAGTTAAGCATAATATTGTCTAGGAGTTTAGTAGCTTCTCCTAAAGTGATTTCCATAAATGTGCCTCTTGTGGCCAAATCTAAAATATTTCTAGAAGGAAAATTCAATCCGGCATAAAAAATTGTATAATCATCCACAAATTCAAACCATGTGTAGGGCAATTACGTATCATTAATTTCATCCTCTCCCAAGCTTGTGCAACATGCTCATGATCAAGTTGCTTAAAATTCAAAATATCATTCCTAAGAGAGATGATCTTAGCGGGAGGAAAATACTTAGAGATAAAAGCATCTTTGCACTTATTCCATGAATCAATACTATTTTTAGGCAAAGAAGAGAACCAAATTTTAGCACGATCTCTAAGCGAAAACGGAAATAGCTTCAATTTAACAATATCATTATCGACATCTTTCTTCTTTTGCATATCACACAAATCAACAAAGTTGTTTAGATGGGTAGCGGCATCTTCACTAGGAAGACCAAAAAATTGATCTTCCATAACAAGATTCAGCAAAGCGGTATTAATTTCACAAGATTCAACATTGATAGTAGGAGCAATCGGAGTGCTAATAAAATCATTATTGTTGGTATTGGAAAAGTGACACAATTTAGTATTATATTGATCCATCATGACAAACAATAAATCCAACACACAAGCACACAAGAAGCAAGCAAAAAGAGATGAACAGAAAAGGGGCGAATAAAAGGCAAAGGTTTTCGAAAATCATTTTAGAAGTGGGGGAGAGGAAAACAAGAAGCGAATGGCAAATAATGTAATGCGAGGGAGAAGAGTTTATGATGGGTACTTGGTATGTCTTGACTTGGCGTAGACCTCCCCGGCAACGGCACCAGAAATCCTTCTTGCTACCTCTTGAGCATGTGTTGGTCCTCCCTTGAAGAGGAAAGGGTGATGCAGCAAAGTAGTGTAAGTATTTCCCTCAGTTTTTGAGAACCAAGGTATTAATCCAGTAGGAGACAACACACAAGTCACCTAGTACCTGCACAAACAATCAAGAACCTTGCAACCAACACGATTAAGGGTTTGTCAATCCCTTCACGGTCACTCGCAAAAGTGAGATCTGATAAAGATAGTAAGATAAATATTTTTTGGTATTTTTTTGTATAGATTGGAAAGTAAAGATTGCAATATAGTAACGAGATGCGATGTAAATAAAAGAGATGCAATATAATAAGAAAGAGACCCGGGGCCATAGGTTTCACTAGTGGCTTCTCTCAAGATAGCATGTATTACGATGGGTGAACAAATTACTGCCGAGCAATTTGTAGAAAAGCGCATAGTAATGAAGATATCCAAGGCAATTATCATGAATATAGGCATCACGTCCGTTTGAAGTAGATCGAAACGATTCTGCATCTACTACTATTACTCCACACATCGACCGCTATCCAACATGCATCTAGAGTATTAAGTTCATAAGAACTGAGTAACACTTTAAGCAAGATGACATGATGTAGAGGGATAAACTCAAGCAATATGATATAAACCCCATCTTTTTATCCTCGATGGCAACAGTACAATATGTGCCTTGTTGCCCTTACTATCACTAGGAAAGGACACCGCAATATTGAACCCAAAGCTAAGCACTTCTCCCATTGCAAGAAAGATCAGTATAGTAGGCCAAACTAAACAGAATATTCGAAGAGACTTGCAAAGATATCAAATCATGCATATAATAATTCAGAGAAGAACCAAATAATATTCATAGATAATCAAGTTCATAAATCCACAATTCATCGGATCTTGGCAAACACACCGCAAAAGAGTATCACATCGAATAGATCTCCAAGAACATCGTGGAGAATTTTGTATTGAGGATCAAAGAGAGAGAAGAAGCCATCTAGCTAATAACTGTGGACCTGAAGGTTTGTGGTAAACTACTCACGCTTCACTGGAGAGGCTATGGTGTTGATGTAGAAGCCCTCCGTGATTGATTCCCCTTCCGGCAGATTGCCGAAAAAGGCCCCAAGATGGGATCCCACGGGAACAGTAGGTTGCGGCGGTGGAAAAGTGGTTTCGTGGCACCCCCTGATGTTTCTAGGGTATAAGAGTATATATAGGCGAAAGAAGTACGTCAGTGGAGCTACGTGGGGCCCACGAGGTTGCGGGCACGCCTACCGCCCCCGGACGCGCCATCCTGCCTCGTGGCCACCTCGCGGAGTTCCAGACTTCAACTCCAAGTCTTCTGGATTGCTTTCGGTCCAAGAAAGATCATCGCGAAGGTTTCATTCTGTTTGGTATTCCTTTTCTGTGAAACTCTAAAATAGGCAAAAAAACAGAAACTGGCACCGGGCCTCCGGTTAATAGGTTAGTCCTAAAAATTATATAAAAGAGCATATTAAAGCCCATGAAACATCCAAAACAGATAATATAATAGCATGGAACAATCAAAAATTATAGATACGTTGGAGACGTATCAATATGACATCAAAAAAGGGACAAGCCATGTAAACATCATGCAAGCTATATTACGGTCATGCAAAGCAATATGACAATGGTGGAGCGTGTCATAATAAAACGGAATGGTGGAAGTTGCATGTCAATATATCTCGGAATGGCTATGGAAATACCATAATAGGTAGGTATGGTGGCTGTTTTGAGTAAGGTTAAATGGTGGGTTTAATGCATCGGTGAAAGTTGCATGGTACTAGAGAGGCTAGCAATGGTGGAAGGGCGAGAGTGCGTATAATCCATGGACTCAACATTAGTCCTAAAGAACTCACATACTTGTTGCAAAAAATTATTAGTTATCAAAACAAAGTAATAGATGCATGCTCCTAGGGGGATAGATTGGTAGGAAAAGACCATCGCTCGTCCCCGACCGCCACTCATAAGGAAGACAATCAATAAATAAATCATGCTCTGACTTCATCACATAACAGTTCACCATACGTGCATGCTACAGGAATCACAAACTTTAACACAAGTATTTCTACCAACCAACAATTACTCACTAGCATGACTCAAATATTACCACCTTTATATATCAAGACAATCGTAAGGAATCAAACTTCTCATAGTATTCAATGCACTTCATATAAAAGTTTTTATTATATCCCTCCAGGATGCCCATCATATTAGGACTAAATTCATAACCAAAGCAAATTACCATGCTGTTTAGAAAGACTCTCAAAATAATATAGGTGAATCATGAGAGTTGAACAATTTCTACAAAATAAATCCACCGCCGTGCTCTAAAAAGATATAAGTGAAGCACTAGAGCAAAAATTGCCTAGCTCAAAAGATATAAGTGAAGCACATAGAATATTCTAAGAAATTCGAGATTCATGGGTGTCCCTCTCAAAAGGTGTGTACATCAAGTATGATTTTGGAAAATCTAAAAGCAAAGACTCATATCATACAAGACGCTCCAAGCAAAACACATATCATGTGGTGAATAAAAATATAGCCTCAAGTAAATTTACCGATGAATTGAAGATGAAAGAGGGGATGCCTTCCGGGGCATCCCCAAGCTTAGGCTCTTGGTTGTCCTTGAATATTACCTTGGGGTGCCTTGGGCATCCCCAAGCTTAGGCTCTTGCTTCTCCTTATTCCGTAGTCCATCAAATCTTTACCCAAAACTTGAAAACTTCACAACACAAAACTCAACAGAAAACTCATGAGATCCGTTAGTATAAGAAAATAAAATCACAACTTTTGGTACTGTTGTGAACTCATTCTTTATTTATATTGGTGTAATATATACTATATTCCAACTTCTCCATGGTTCATACCCACCGATACTACCCATAGATTCATCAAAATAAGCAAACAATACATAGAAAACAGAATATGTCAATAACAGAACAATCATAGTAATCTGTAAACTTCGAATACTTCTATAACTCCAAAAATTCTAAAAATTTAGGAAAACAGAGGAAATATATATATATATATATCTTGCGTATAAAATTCAGGGATTTATTGCGTTCCAGTAGCTCAGATCAATTCTGTTACTGGGTGAGGGAGTCCTGGACTAAGGGGTCCTCGGGTGTCCGGCCTATTATCCATGAGCCGGACTGATGGGCTGTGAAGACATGAAGGCCGAAGATTGCACCGTGTCCGGATTGGACTCTACTTGGCGTGGAAGGCAAACTTGGCGACCGAAGATTCCTTTTTATGTAACCGACTCCATGTAAACCCTAGATCCCCTTGGTGTCTACATAAACCGAAGGGGATAGTCCGGAAAGGACACCACATATACTCATTACCATATTCATAGGCTAGACTTCTAGGGTTTAGTCATTACGATCTCGTGGTAGATCAACTCTTGTAATACTCATATTCATCAAGATCAATCAAGCAGGAAGTAGGGTATTACCTCCATAGAGAGGGCCCGAACCTGGGTAAACATCGTGTCCCCTGTCTCCTGTTACCATCGATCCTAGACGCACAGTTTGGGACCCCCTACCCGAGATCCGCTGGTTTTGACACCGACATTGGTGCTTTCATTGAGAGTTCCACTTTGTCGTCGACAAAAGGTTTGATGGCCCCCTCAATCATCAATAATGACGCTGTCCGAGGAGGATCCTTCCTCCCCAGATAGATCCTCGCATTCGGCGGCTTCGTACTGCGGGCCAACTCGCTTGGACATCTGGAGCAGATCGACAGCTACGCCCCTGGCCATCAGGTCGGATTCGGAAGCTTGAACTACGTCGCGGATATCCGTGGAGACTTGATCTTTGAGGGACTTGAGCCCACAGCGATCGCTCCCCCTCATCCCGATGAAAGTGACTTAAATCTATCATCGGATCACACCCAGGAGATGGTTCATGCGGCTGCAACGACCTTAGAGCCAAAACAGATCGAGCCATCCGAGGCCTCGGAGTCCGCATCGTTGGAGCCGCACGTGGACGCGATGCCCTCCGATATTCGCTTTAACGGAACTTCGGACTCGTCTCCGGCTATAAGTTCCGGACTGTGTACACCCGCGGACACCGAGCTAGATAGGTTATTGATCATCGAGTTCAGCTCCGCTGACGTGTTCCAGCACTCGCCTATGGGTGACATGCTAAAATCTTTAAAGAATTTGTCCTTGGAAAAGGACTCACAACCAAACTATGTCCGGTTCGAGCTAGAGATGGATGATGAGGAATTTCGCTTCCCACCCGCCACCCACTTCATAGCCACCATCGATGACTTAACCGACGTGCTTGACTATGGCTCAGAAGACATCGACGGTATGGATGACAATGCCAACAAGGAGCACGGCCAAGACCCGCCATTCATTGGACGTTGGACGGTCACCTCTTCATACGACGTGTACATGGTTGATACACCTAAAGGATCCAGCGACGACAAAGAAGAGCCGGATATGAACAAAACCTCCGAGACACAGTCCAAGCGCCGGCGGCCCAAACGCCGCCCCAAGCCCACCTGCTCAATGGACGGCAACACTGGCACCGGAGAAAATAGTACTCCGGGCGACGCCAAAAACAGTGAAGACCCCGCCGGGGCTACATCCGAACAGGAACATGACAGCAGGCAAGACAACCCAGACGAACAGGCCATAGAAGATGACTCGGAGGATGATAGTTACCGTTCGTCCTCCGAGGAGGAGACAAGCCTTGGCAACGAAGACTTCATCGTGCCTGAGGATCCTCTCGAGCAGGAGCGCTTTAAGCTTCAGCTCATAGCCACTGCAAGGATCCTAAAAAGAAACAACAGCAGCTTCAAGCTGAACAAGATCTGCTCGTTGATAGATGGACTGATGTCCTGACAGCCGAAGAATACGGCCTCAACCACCCAGCCAAGAGCTACCCGAAACGCAGACTGCTACCTCAATTCGATGAGGAGGAGCCGGAGCATATATCTCCCTCACATAATGCGGATCGACCACCATGTGGTCGGGGCAGGGCGGCGGAACGGCCACCCCGCGGTCGAGATAAAGCAGCAACTCAGGCCGAACAGCAGACCGCCCCACCACCGCGTCAAAATAGGGACAGAAGAGTCCGGAGTCATACGTACGACCTCCGACAGACTCTGGATAGTAGAGCAGGACACACAAGATCGATCTACGGATCACGAGGACGTGCCTCGAGGCGCGACGACAGCTACTTATTCGGACGTGACAAACCTAACCATGCTCGGGCCGAATGCCGCAGATGGACTCCTTCACAGCTCCACCACGATGCGGCCCGATATAGAGGCGCCGCACACCCGCTCTGCTTCACAGATGAAGTACTGGATCATGAATTCACCGAGGGGTTCAAGCCCGTCAATATCGAATCATACGACGGCACAACCGATCCTGCAGTATGGATCGAGGATTTCATTCTCCACATCCACATGGCCCGAGGAAACGACCTCCACGCCATCAAATACCTCCCATTAAAACTCAAAGGATCAGCTCGGCACAGGTTAAATAGCCTGCCTGGGAACTCAATCGGCAGCTGGGAGGACTTGGAAGAGGCTTTCCTCGACAACTTCCAACGAACTTATGTCCGGCCACCAGATGCCGGTGACCTAAGCCACATAGTTCAACAACCCGAAGAATCGGCCAGGAAATTTTGGACTAGATTCCTAACCAAAAAGAACCAGATCGTTGACTATCCGGATGCCGAGGCCCTAGTAGCCTTCAAACACAACATCCGTGACGAATGGCTAGCACGCCACCTTAGACAAGAAAAGCCGAAGTCAATGGCAGCCCTTGCGGCACTCATGACCCGCTTTTGCGCAGGTGAGGACAGCTGGCTGGCTCGTAGCAAAAACACAGCCAGCGAGGCAGGCCCGACAGAGGCCAGGAACAGCACTGGCAGACTCCGACGCAATAGACAAAAACGCAGAAGCAATGGCGACAACACCGAGGACAACACAATCAATGCCGGATTTAGTGGCTCCAAGTCTGGCCAACGGAAGAAACCCTACAAAAGAAACAACGAAGGACCTTCCAACCTGGACCGCAGACTCGACCGTCCGTGCCAAATTCACGGCACCCCAGATAAGCAAGCCAATCATACCAACAGGGATTGTTGGGTCTTCAAGAAGGCTGGCAAATTAAATGCCGAAAACAAAGAAAAGGGATCACAAAGTGAGTACGAGGATGAAGAGCCCCGGCAGCAGAACACGGGGGGACAGAAGAAATCCCCCTTCCCCAAATCAAAACGGTGAACATGATATACGGCACGCACATCCCCAGAGAGGAGCGCAAACGAGCGCTTAGGGACGTCTACGCGGTAGAGCTAGTCGCCCTGAAATTCAATCCATGGTCGTCATTTCTGATCACCTTCGATCGACGAGATCATCCGACTAGTATCCGCCACGGCGGTTCGGCCGCACTGGTCCTTGACCCAATCATCAACGGATTCCACCTCACACGAGTCCTGATGGATGGCGGAAGCAGCCTCAACCTGCTGTACCAGGATACAGTACGGAAGATGAGCATTAATCCCTCACAAATCAAACCGACAAAGACTACCTTTAAAGGAGTCATACCAGGTGTAGAGGCCCGCTGCACGGGTTCAATCACGCTAGAGGTGGTCTTCGGCTCTCCGGACAACTTCCAAAGCGAAGAGTTAATCTTCGATATCGTCCCCTTCCATAGCGACTACCACACACTGCTCGGACGAACCGCGTTTGCTAGATTTAACGCAGTGCCACACTATGCTTATCTCAAGCTCAAGATGCCCGGTCCACGTGGCGTCATAACAGTCAATGGCAATACGGAACGCTCCCTCCGAACAGAGGAGCAAACCGCCGCCCTAGTAGCAGAAGTACAGAGCGGCCTTCTCAAGAAGTATTATAATCTAGCTGCCGAGCCCTTGGACACCATCAAGCGGGTCCGGACAACACTGCAACCGGACAGTGCGGCTCGTCAAGAGCATGACTAGCAATTCGCCCTCCGTCCCAGCCCAATGAGGTAGTGGCATTCGTACCACGCGTACACAATTATGCACTCAAAATTCCATGGACATCGACAGAGGCACAAGATAACCAGGGTTCTACAATTCGGCCAGAACGATCCCGGACACACATACTTTTACCTCTTTTTCTTGTTTCAGGCACCTTTTTCCGCGGGCCTGATGTCAAGTCCTTTAGAAGGACTGAAGTACAGCGGAGGCAAGCAACACAGGTGTGTAGGGTAACCTTTATACGTTCTTCTTGACGGTATTCATACTTATTTCCGAGGACCCGCACGCTGCGCCCCATTCCGGCATGTTAAATGGCCGGACACTTCTCGCACCATCTGTACAAAATACGCCTTTACGTATCCATCCAATTATAATAAAAATGGTTCGTGGCCCAGTTCCTGTGGTTTTCGCCTCTTACTTCGTTTTTGTTTCGATCTGCTTATTTGCTGCATCGACACTCTTTTACGTTTAATATTCGCCAGGGGCTACCTGTCGCCGCACAATACGGTAGCACAGTCTGAACACTTCTTATATATGTGTTCGGCACCCCAAATTTAGCATTATATGCATTAGCTCCGAATCATGTCTTTGGTCAATTGTTCGGTTACTCGGCTCCTGTGCTCGCTACCCTACGTTCCGCTCCATCGGCTAGGGTAGTAAAGGGAGAACTACTGCGATTGTGCCCTGGCTTTGACCAGACGAGCACCTCAGTAGAGAAAGCCGAAAACTGACTGTCATGATATGGCGAGAGCTGGTCAGCTACTCGAGGGTTACAAATCGTTGGAGATTTTTTCCGCGTAACGCGAGAGATTGGCACTTCCCGATCAGATGCTGACAGCACTCTGGCTTAAACCAGGGGCTACGCTCATGCTTTATTATAAAACTCCTATGGCTAAGTGAGGGCGTTAAAGCCATAACGTCTGATTGCCTTGTTCGTTGCGCTAAACAACTCCTTCAAGGACTATATAATTGGATTAAGATTGTTTAGATTCCATCCCGAACACCTCCGTACTATCTACATGAGGGTAGAAGCCGACAACTGGCCAACCCTCAGATTACGCACAACACGGCCGCACAGGAGGAAACAATTCAAAGCATAATAAAATTACTTTACAAAAACTGGCTTTGTTCCCATAATACAAGACAAAGGCAACATGAATACATTTATTCAAATACAATGTCCTGCGAACATTGCGCCGCTACAAGTCGAGACCCTTCTACAACATCCTCAAAATACCGCTCGGGTGTGCGGTTCTCCTTGCCCTCCGGCGGCCCGCTGGCAACTTCAACAGCGTTCATCTTCGCCCACCACATCTTGCAACGAGCGAAGGCCATGCGGGCACCTTCAATACATACGGAGCGCTTGATAACGTCTAGCCGACGACAGACGTTAACCATCTGCCTCACGAGTCTGAAGTAGCTGCTAGGCATAGCTTCGACTGGCCACGATTGGATTATCACATCCTTAATGGCTAGTCCGGCCACCCTATGCAGCTCCACCAGCTGTTTCAGCTGATCGGTGAAGGGCACGGGATGCTTTGGTGCCGCATACTGCGACCAAAAGAGCCTCTTCGAAGAACCCCCTCCTTCGGCTCAATAGAACTCCACGACATCTGATACATTGCGTGGCAAATCTGCATAAGTCCCTGGGGAACTCTGAACCCAGGTTAGTAAAAGGTACTGCTTCTCCGCATACTTGCTTTGCAACTTAAATTCCTTACCCACAGTGATCTTCTTGGCCTCCTGGATCTCCTTGCGGGCTGCCTGGGCCTCATTTCATGCGGTCTCCACGCTCTGACGAGCCTTCGCGAGTTCGATCCCTCGAAACGACGCATCACGCTCCAAGGCCTCGCATTTTCTCACCGCATCCTGGAGCTCCTGGTGGACTTCTTTGACCCAGGACTTTAGCTTCTTGCGGCCGGCTTGCTGCTGGACAGATTGCTCCTCAGCCTCGCCCAGGGCCTTCCTCAGGGACTCGACCTCGGTCGCGGCCTCTGCACATATCACAATACCACTGTCAATATACAACGCTTATCCTTTCCTGAACATATAGCAAGTCGTTCCTCACCTTGCTTCTGCTGGAGCCGAACCTTAACCACGCCAAGCTCGTTCTCGGTCTGCTCCAGCCTCTGCTTCAGCTCGGAGACCTTGGCAACATGCGAGGTCGCGACCAACAGGGACGCCTGCTTATCGATACATATTCAGTCAGCCTCTTATAATTAAGGATTGATCCCCTGTCCGGTTCTCCCCGCTGAACACCGGACATCGTCTCAGGGGCTACGGACTATATGGTTTTTTTTTCTCTTTCTTACCTCGAAACATGTTAATAGGCTCCTGTAGGCTTCATTCAGTCCGCTCTTGGAGGACTGAACCTTCTCGATCACAGCACCCATAAGGATACGGTGCTCGTCCACGACGGAGGCGCTTCGTAGCACCCCCATCAGGTCATCTAGCGCTCCTGGATGGACAGGAGCCACAGGTGGAAGCGAGGCAACCCCTCCTTCAAAGGAGGTTGCTCGCCCGATTCCGGAGCCACATTGGTCTCCGGAATCGTATTCGGCTGAGGGCCAAACTAGATACAGCCCTCTTTGCCAGTCTCCATGGTGATTGATTCCCCCATGTGTCCGGCAGTGGAGGTCCCGCCTTGTGGCGCCTCCCGGACAACGTCCTGGGCTCCTCCCTTCGGAGCGGTCCTCCGGGATAACACTTCGGTGTCGTCCCTGGCCCCGGGGGAGTAAGCAGGCGGTGGCGACATGCTCGCCATCTCCGACGGAGCCAACGAACCTCCAGATGAGGATCGCTGGATAAGGTCATGGGCCGGACTGCGATAGTGTGGATTAACCATATTAGAATAATAAAAAGGAAGGGCTGGATGTGCATGTAAATAAGCCATGTCACTTACTATGCGTCCTGGGGCCTAGTGCGGGCGCGACGTTCCAGACTGCTATCGATGTCCCGCGCGGTGTCAACCACTGGGGTGCCCTTCCCATTTTTGGGCGCTTGCGCCTCCAGATGTGTCGGGGCCACCCTCTTCTTCTTCTCCTCGGGAGGAGGGTTGTTTTCCTCCTCCTCCTCTTCCTCCTCGTTGTCCTCAGGGACAGAGGAATGGGCCTCATCGTCTTCGAACGTCGCGTCCAAAGTGCCCTTGTGACGGGGGCCACTCTTGTCCCCCTTGGCTTTCTTATTGGCCTTCCTCTCCGGCGCCGTATATGGTGCCGATACCAGCATCCTCGCCAAGCGCAGGATGACTGGTTCTTCGGGCAACAGAGCCGGGCACTGGATCCGCTTCGCCCTCTCCCCCCAGTCCTTAGAGAGCAATACTAAGATCTCAGACATCATCCTCGAAACATTTAAGTTGGGAATACGTCAAAAGTAACATACCTCGCTGGCGGGGCGGTTACAATTGTGACCACGGTCTTAGTCCGTGGCCGATGGCTTCTCGTTGCCCTTAAAGAGAAACTCCCAGGCCCCTTCAAGAGAAGTGTCGAAGAGCCTTCTTAGGGTCTGGTGCTTCTTCGAATTGAACTCCCATAAAGGGCGGCTTCGGCGCTGGCACGGAAGAATCTTGTGTATTAGCATCACCTGGATAACGTCAACGAGCTTGATGTCCTTGGTCACCATGCTTTGAATGCGCGTCTACAGTGCCATCAGCTCATCAAGTGAACACCAGTCCGGACTCTTCTCGACCCAGGAGGTGAGTTGCATGGGAGCATTGGGGCAGAATTCGGTAGGTGCGGCCCAGGTGGTGACACGAGGTTTTGTGATGTAGAACCACTGCTTCTGCCATTCCTTTGGGCCAGGAGACGTTGAACCACTGTCTCCACAAAGGTGCCTTTGGGCCAAGAGACGTTGGATAGTTTGCTCACCATGGCCCCTCCGCACTCCGCGTGCTGGCCATCCACCACCTTTGGCTTCATGTCGAAGACTTTGAGCCACAGCCCAAAGTGGGGATGAATGCAGAGGAAGGCCTCACACACGACGATAAACGCCGAGATGTTGAGGAAGGAATTCGGGGACAGGTCATGGAAATCTACCCCGTAGTAGTACATCAGCCCGCGGACAAAAGGGTGGAGTGGAAACCCTAGCCCGCGGAGGAAATGGGGGATGAATACTACCCTCTCTGTGGGCTCCGGCGTGGGGACAACTTGTCCCTCGGCTGGCAGGAGATGGGCGATCTCCTTCGCCAAATATCCGGCTGCCCGGAGCTTAGTAATGTCCTCCTCCTTGACAGTGGAGACCATCCACTTGCCCTGACCACCAGATCTGGACATGGTTGCTTGAGTGGAAAGGAGACGAGAACTTGGGCGCTGGAGCTTGAGATCGGAAACGCGGAGACAGAGAGAGAGCATGAGGAGAGGAGGAGCGAATCCTTATCCCCTTATAAAGGCAGCAAATATTAAACGCCTCCTCACTCGCCTTAGGGTTCGCCTGTTACCTAGGATTGTATAAATGGCACGGTTGAGTTACCCATGCCCGCATTGATGAGAATCCCGCAATAAGGGGGCATGATCTCTGTTTCGACAAGACGTGCCAATAGCAATCGCGTCTCGAAGCATCGGATGGCATAAGAAAAACGGTTCGAAATTATAACCGGACAGACGTGATGTCATGTTGGGAAAAAGCTATCAACAGATTAGATTTGTGCAAATATTATATTCTCTCTGTGGTTGTGTATGGTGTGCGTAACTGGTCAGGATACTATCATTGCATCCAAAGACTATCTTGCAGTTCAGAGAAAGGGGAACCCGCCTTACAATGCCGAAGACAATCAACGCGCCAGACTCCTCTTCATTGAAAGCCAGGTTCAGGGGCTACTGAGGGAGTCCTGGACTAAGGGGTCCTCGGGTGTCTGGCCTATTATCCATGGGCCGGACTGATGGGCTGTGAAGACATGAAGACCGAAGACTGCTCCGTGCCCGGATTGGACTCTACTTGGCGTGGAAGGCAAGCTTGGCGACCGAAGATTCCTTTTTATGTAATCGACTCCATGTAAACCCTAGATCCCCTTGGTGTCTATATAAACCGAAGAGGATAGTCCGTAAAGGACACCACATGTACTCATTACCATATTCATAGGCTAGACTTCTAGGTTTTAGTCATTACAATCTCGTGGTAGATCAACTCTTGTAATACTCATATTCATCAAGATCAATCAAGCAGGAAGTAGGGTATTACCTCCATAGAGAGGGCCCGAACCTGGGTAAACATCATGTCCCCTTTCTCCTATTACCATCGATCCTAGATGCATAGTTTGGGACCCCCTACCCGAGATCCGCCGGTTTTGACACCGACACTGGGCGCAAAAGTTTCTGCTTTTCAGCAAGATCAAATCAACTATCACCATAAGCCATCCCAAAGGTCTTACTTGGCACAAATACTAATTAAAACACCAAAACACAATTACTACAGAGGTAATAATGTGTATTTTATTCAATAACAGTAGCAAAACAAAAAACACAAAAATAAAATTGGGTTGCCTCCCAACAAGCGCAATTGTTTAACACCCCTCGCTAGGCATATTGTAATAGATCCAGGTATTGACATCTTTGGTATGCAATCCATAAGTAGCTCTCATAATAGATTCATATGGAAACTTAATTTTCTTTCTTGGAAAGTGTTCCATGCCCTTCCTTAACGGAAATTGAAATCTTATGTTTCCTTCTTTCATATCAATAATTGCACCAATCTTTCTAAGGAAAGGTCTTCCAAGAATAATAGGACATGTAGGATTGCAATCTATATCAAGAACAATAAAATCTGCGGGCACATAATTCCTATTTGCAATAATAAGAACATCATTAATCCTTCCCATAGGTTTTTTAATAGTTGAATCCACAAGATGCAAAATTAAAGAACAATCATCAAATTCACGGACACCTAACACATCACATAAAGTTTTTGGAATCGTGGAAACGCTAGCACCCAAATCACACAAAGCCTGGCACTCATAATCTTTAATTTTAATCTTAATAGTAGGTTCTCACTCATCATAAATCTTTCTAGGGATAGAAACTTCCAACTCAAGTTTTTCTTCAAAAGATTTCATCATAGCATCAACAATACGTTTAGTAAAAGCTATAGTTTGAATATAAGCATGAGGAGAATTCAACATGGATTGCAACAAGGAAATACAATCTATCGAAGAACAATTATCATAATTAAAATCCTTGAAATCCAAAAGAGTGGGTTCATTGCTACTTAAAGTTTTGACCTCTCCAATCCCACTTTTATCAATTTTTGCATCAAGATCTATAAACTTCGAATCAGTGGGACACATTCTAGATAAAGTTGACTTGTCTCCAGTCCCATCTTTATCAAGATTTATATTAGAAAACAAAGATTCAATAGGAGTCACATCAATCACTTTAAGATCTTCATCATTATTTTCACGAGAAATTGAAGAACACGCTTTTACAAACCAATCTCGCTTAGCACGCATCCTAGCGGTTCTTTCTTTACATTCATCAATAGAAATTCTCATAGCTTTTAGAGACTCATTAATATCATTCTTGGGTGGAATAGATCTAATTTTCAAAGAATCAATCTCAAGAGAAATTCTATCCATGTTCCTAGCCAAATCATCAATCTTAAGCAATTTTTCTTCAACCATAGCATTGAAAATCTTTTGGGAAGTAATAAATTCTTTAATATTGTTCTCAAGATCAGAGGGCATCTTATTATAATTTCCATACGAATTGTTGTAGTAGTTACCATAATTATTAGAGGAATTACTAGGAAACGGCTAGGACTGAAATTACCTCTATACACGTTATTACCAAAATTGTTCCTACCAACAAAATTCACATCCATAGATTCATTATTATTCTCAATCAAAGTGGACAAAGGCATATCATTAGGATCAATAGGAGCACTCTTACTAGCAAACAATTTCATAAGTTCATCCATCTTTCCACTCAAAACATTAATTTCTTCAATCGCACGCACTTTTTTACTAGTAGAGGGTCTTTCGGTGTGCCATTGAGAATAATTAGCCATAATATTACCTAGGAGTTGAGTAGCTTCTCCTAATGTGATTTCCATAAAAGTACCTCCCGTGGCCGAATCTAAAAGATTTCTAGATGCAAAATTCAATCCGGCATAAAAAATTTGTATGATCGTCCATAAACTTAAACCATGAGTAGGGCAATTTCTTATCATCAATTTCATCCTCTCCCAAGATTGTGCAACATATTCATGATCAAGTTGCTTAAAATTCATTATATCGTTCCTAAGGGAGATGATCTTAGCAGAAGGAAAATACTTGCAAATAAAAGAATCTTTACACTTGTTCCATGAATCAATACTATTTTTTGGCAAAGATGAAAACCAAGTTTTAGCATGATCTCGTAGTGAGAACAGGAATAGATTCAATTTAACAATATTATTATCCACATCCTTCTTCTTTTGAATATCACACAACTCAAAGAAAGTATTTATATGGGATGCGACATCTTCACTAGGAAGGCCGGAAAATTGTTCTTTCGTAACAAGATTCAACAAAGCGGCATTAATTTCATAAGATTCCGCACTAGTGGCGGGAGCAATCGGAGTACTAATAAAATCATTGTTATTGGCATTGGAAAAATCTCACAACTTGGTATTCTCTTGAGTCATAGTGACAAAACAAACAATCTAACACACAACCAACCAAAAAGCAAACGAAAAGACGAACGGAAGAAAGGCGAATAAAAAGGGAAATCTTTTTGTGTTTTTCTGAAAATTGTTTTAGAAGTGGGGGAGAGGAAAACGAGAGGAAAATGGCAAATAATGTAATGCAAGAGATGAGAATTTATGGTGCGTACTTAGTGACTGCGACTTGAACAACGTCGGTATTTCCCAAAGAGGACGGGATGATGCATCACAGCTACGGTAGGTATTTCCCTCAGTGATGAGACCAAGGTTATCGAACCAGTAGGAGAACCATGCAACACTATGTAAACGGTACCTGCATGAAAAGAACAAATACTTGCAACCCGACGTGTTAAAGGGGTTGTCATTCCCTTTTGGGTAACGGTGCTAGAAATTGTCGAGTTGACGGGATAAAAATAAGATAGATTGGATAAATAGATCGCGAATAAATGCAAAATAAAATAAAGTGCAACAAGGTATTTTTGGGTTTTTGGAAATGTATATCTGAAAATAAAAGAAAATACAAATAGATCTTGAAGGCAAATATAATAAAGAAGAGACCCGGGGGCTGTAGATTTCAGGCAATGATCATTATATAGGCATCACGTCCAAGATTAGTAGACCGACTCTTGTTTGCATCTACTACTATTACTCCACACATCGATCGCTATCCAGCATGCATCTAGTGTATTAAGTTCATGGAGAAACGGAGTAATGCAATAAGAATGATGACATGATTTAGACAAGATCTATCTATGTAGAAATAGAACCCATCTTGTTATCCTTAATGGCATCGATACATACGTGTTGTTTCCCCTTTTGTCACTGGGATCATGCGCCGTAAGATCGAACCCATCACAAAGCACCTCTTCCATGGCAAGAAAATTTGATCTAGTCGGCCTAACTACACCAAAGATTCGAAGAAGAAATATGAGGCTATAAGTAATCATGCATATAAGAGATCAAAAGACTAAAATAACTTTCATGGATAAAAACATATATCTGATCATAAACTCAAAGTTCATTGGATCCCAACAAACACACCGCAGAAAGAGTTACATCAAATAGATCTCCATGAGACCATTGTATTGAGAATCAAAAGAGAGAGAGAGAGAGAGAGAGAGAGAGAGGAAGCCATCTAGCTACTAACTACGGACCTGTAGTTCTAAAATGAACTACTCACGCATCATCGGAGAGGCACCAATGAGGATGATGAACCCCTCTATGATGATGTCTAGATTGGATCTCTGGTTTCTGGAACTTGTGGTGGCTGGAATTGATTTTCGTCGACTCCCCTAGGGTTTCTGGAATATTGGGGTATTTATAGAGCAAAGAGGCTGTGCGGGAGGCCACCGAGGTGGGCACAACCCACCAGGGTGCGCCTGGGCCCCCAGGCGCACCCAGGTGGGTTGTGCCCCCTCGGGGCACCCCTATGGTACTTCTTTGGCCCATCGTGTGTCTTCTGGCCCGGAAAATTTCTCCAAAGTTTTGTTGCATTTGGAATCCGTTTGGTATTGATTTTCTGCGAAGTAAAAAACACGCAAAAACAGCAATTGGCACTGGGCACTATGTCAATAGGTTAGTCCCAAAAAATGATATAAAGTTGCTATAATATGATTGAAAAACATCCAAGAATGATAATATAACAGCATGGAACAATAAAAAATTATTAATACGTTGGAGACGTATCAGCATCCCCAAGCTTAATTCCTATTCGTCCTCTAGTAGATAAATGATAAAAACAAAAAATTTGATGTGGAATGCTGCCTATCATGTTCATCACATATTATTTTCTTTGTAGGATGGACATTTGGACTTTTATATCAAAGCAATAGTCTAGTTTTGACATGAAGATTTCAATACTAAGCATATCAACAAGCAACCATGTCTTTCAAAATATCAACAGTAAAGCATGTTATCCCTAGCCCATTCACTACAAAAAAATACACTTCCATGATGATACGTGTTTGTCATAGTAGGTCACGTTTTCTGTCATGCATGTACATCCATGACAAATTTATGACAGAATCAAGATAGTCATACATGTGCTGTCGTAGAAGTATTCCATGACATTACCAAAATTATCATCACGGAAGTGTCCACTTCCATGATGATAAATCGCGCGTTACAGAAGTGATTTCGTCAAGGGTGACCGAAACGTGGCATCCACCGTAATGGAACGCCGTTAAGCTATCGGGTCCGGTTTTGGATCCGATAACCCGTTAATAGCCCCGATCAATGGGTATTTTCCACGTGTAAAATCATCATTGGCTGGAGGAAACACGTGTCAGCTCACCGTTTGGACACATGTCATCCACTCTTTGGACCCAAAGCACCTATGATACGTCGACACGTGGCACGGCCCAACAAAGGCCCATTCCTGTGAAAAGGCAAGCCTGTTAATGGCCTGTTCGCATATGGCCCATTTACAGCCCGCTAACCCAGGGCATCTTTACGGCCTATCCAAATTAGTCCTAGTAGCGTCATCTGGGCTAATATAATTCCAGCCCGTTTTAACTTCCGGCCCATGTATGGCGTATGACGTCTTTTGCCCATATGAGGCCCTTAGTAACCCTCGGCCCATTAATGGCCCGTGGTAAAACTGGCCCGTAATTAACAGTATATCACTTTATACCCATTAACGACCCATTATTTCGTTGGCCCGTTTCCAGCCCATGTTATCTTTCGGCCTTCTCAGGGCCCATTTATTCTTGGGCTCATTTCTAGCATTCGTTTACTTTCAGCCCGTTGCTGTCATTTTCTGCTTGTGGGCCAAATACAGCCCGTGGTTATAGTCGGCCCGTTTGTGGCCCGTTAATATGTTGGGCCGTTTTCATAGCATCATCAAATACGGCCTATTAACGACGGCCCGTTATGGTCGGCCCATGAACGGACGATTTCAACTCTAGCCCATTTACGGCCATAATGTGGTCTGTTATTGGCCCATGTTTGGCCAACCGATCATACGGCCCGTAGAAGGCCCATTGATGATACGGCCCATAGAAGGACCATTGTGTCTATGCCCCATAGAAGGCCCATTGTTTCTACGGCCCTTAGAAGGCACATTGTCTCTACGGCCCGTAGGAGGCCCATGTTAACTACAGTAAATATGTAGCCCATTGTTAATGTGGCCTAGTTTTAAAAAATAGGTTATTGCGGCCATTAGCAAATCGCGGAAAAAGAACTGCACTGACTACAAGGAAACAAATAAACAAGACAACAGAAATAAATAAGCAAGCAACTTACGCAAGGCTATCATGGCTATTACACATATTACATCCACTAGGCATCAAAGTTCGCCACAAGTGTAAATATAGGGAACAAAGCAGCATATAAACGCCGCAGCAAAACAAGTCCAGAACTCAAACCACTTCAGAAGAGATCAAGAAACAATATCAAGGGTACCCATAATGCTGGCAAGATGCTTAGCAAGCTTATTAACTTTCTCTTGTTTGGCGCTTAAATCCTCCAGCACTTGCTGTTGCACCAGAAAGTATGCATCTGAATTCTGCAGGGACTTCCTCAGTCCTTCGACTTCCTGTCTCATAACATCAGATCGATGTCTTTCAACTTGAAGTTGAGACTCAAGAAGTCGAACTGATTCAGGCAGCAAGTTCAAAGAGCTGGTGCCAGCAGTAGTAGCCAGTAACTCGAACACTACATCAAGACATGACTTTGGGGTTGTCTCAGTATCTTCAATATAGTTTATATCAGCTTTCTTGGAGAACAACAGGGATGTCTCACTATCTTGAACCTGATCTCCATTACTTCCTTTACCATTGCATAACGGGGTACTCTTCTCCAATATTTTATCCGCGTTCTAAAGGAGAAACAAACAAACACATCACAGGTTTACAATGTAGTATATGAAACTCATTTTGGTAAACCAGTTCAGTAGTAAGGTGGACAGGATAACAGCATGAAACAAACATATATCTATGTACTATGGTCATTGTATGGTCTATATCATTCTAGTTTATGTTGCCAAATCAAGATAGATATAGTTCGAATCATATCTATTTAAGACAAAGCAGCATAGACAGAATATAAGTGTGGGAAACTACACAATAATAACAACACTTGTAATGTGCTTGGCATGAGAACATAACTGTTTATTCAATTGAAACTGAAATCAACATAGAGCAAGTTACAATAGCAAACACGTTAAAGAAACAGGTTTAAAACATACCTGTTGCACCATTGGAGTTTCAATTGCATCATTCAAATTTGAAATTAGTTGGTATGAGTAAATACAGTGCTGCAAGAGCAAAGTAGTATGAACCATAGCTATGGAACCTGACCTGAGAACAATTCTTCTTCTGCTTCAAGCGTTGACTTGGGGTTCAGAGTGGTGGTCCTCGTGCTTTGGGCACTGCAGTTGCATTACTAACTGCTTGTGTTTGGGTGCTCTATGGTGGAGATGGTGATGTGTCAATGGGGACTGGGTTACTATCCGCTGGGGTTGGGGTTAGAAGGGGTGCAGCTGGTTCTCCATCCAACTGGGTAGGGGTACAATCTGAGTGAGTCTGGGTTTTGTGTGGTGTGGCTGGTTCTTGGGCAAGTACAATCGTGGTTCTATCTCCATCGACAGGTAGCACGATCTTTTCTGATGACTGTGTTTTTTACCCCACAGATACTACCATCACCCCCTCCAATTGAAATGGCTGATAAACAAGAAAATTAATTGAATGTACAGACATTGTAAGATAGACAGGTGCAATGGACAGTAGGGAAGAAAACGGGGCATGAAATAATTCACTTTTATGTTGTCTAACCAAACAGAATAGCAGGACATAATTTCAAATATATGATGGCTAATTAAACAGGATAGCATGACACAATTTCACATGTATGATGGCTAACTAAACAGGATAGAATGACATACTTCAAAATATTATGACTATGTAAACAGGATGACATGACATAACTATACGATGTGTCTATTAAAGTGGTTAGCATGCCATAAATCACAAACATGCCGTCGATGGAAACATCATGGCATAATATAATTCACGGATAGAATGACATAATTCAAAATATGTTGACTATGTTAACAGGATGAGATGATATAACTATATTATGTCTTTAGAAAATGGGTTGGCATGCCATAATTCAGATACATGCTATCTATGTAAACATCATGGCATGATATAATTCAAATATATGATTTATATACTAAGGAAGTGAGCAGAGGGCAATCGCATATATGATGTGTCAACTAAGGAGATGGCATTCAATATCGTGTATATGATTTAAAAACTAAGCATTGCAATACAACATATGCATGATATGAGTAATATAACCCTGGCAAGTTTGAGCATACACCTCAGGGGGATAATAGGACTGGTCATCTGCCTCCGAATCCTCCTCTGAAGCGCTATCTGTAACCCGTAACATATCTGCTTCACCAGGTAGCATTGTCTGCTCTGAAGACCTTGTTTTCACTCCAGATTTCTCCATCACCAATTCAAATGGCTTATGCACAGGAAGAGCAGTTGAATATACAAGCATTGTCGACAAAAGCAATGAGAAATACAAAAAAAGACGGCATGATATAATTCACATATATGACGCTTAGCTAAACAGCATGGCATTGCATAATTCACATATATAATGCCTTGCAACAACATAGCATTGCATAATTCACATATATAATGTCTTGCAAAAAGATGGCATTGCGTAATTCACATATATGTTAATTAGACACTAAACAGGTGGCATTCACACAAATCATGTCTAAACTAAGCAAATGACATAGCAATGCAAGATACCATACGCACGATATGAGCAATATAAACCTGCCAAGTTAGAGCATGCACCTCGGGGGGGGGGGGGACTGGTCATCTGTCTCTGAATCCTCCTCTGAGGAGCTATCTGTAACCAACAAGACATGCGCTTCGTCAGATAACATTGTCTTCTATGAAGACCTTGTTTCCACTCCTGATTTTTCCATGACCGTGCTGAATGGCTGATGCACAAGAAGAGTAATTGAATGTACTAAAATTGTGGACAAATTTAACACGTAATAAAAAATGATGTCATGATATAATTCACATATAAGATGACTAGCTCACCAGGGTGGCATTGTAAAATTCACATATATGATGGCTAGCTAAACAAGATGGCATTGCATGATTCACATATACGATAAAGAAACTAAACATATGGCATTGACACAAAGCATGTCTAAACTAAGCAGATGACATCTTTGATGTATACAGTAAGCAATGCAAGGCACCATATGCATGATATTACCAACATTAGCATGCCAAGTTAGAGTGAAGACCTCATAGGGTAAATAGGGGTGGTCTTCTGCTTCTGAATCCCCCTCAGTACAGTTATCTTCCTCTTGATTACGATCCGAAATGGGTGGAGGGGGGCTGCCTTTGCTCCCACCATGGAGCGACGTCTGCATGAAATTTTATTGCCACGCAAGGCTCGTCTCTTTTGCTCTGCATGTTCAGTTCCATTGTGTACAATAACTGACATGGATAGGAACAAAACATTGTGAGATTATGTAAGGAGTGCATGCAAAAATCCATAGTGAAGGTAGCAAACTGTGGATAGACCCAAAACCAATGATAGCAGGCAGATAATAGCTTTAGTTAAAACTGTGGATACACCCAACATGAAACTCATAGTAGACACCCGAAATTAACCAGATAGTAGACAGATAGTATTGATTGTTGCCCCAATATGTACCGATAGTAGACATGAAACTCATAGTAGACACCATTTAAAAACTCAAGTTTCAGCATAAGTTTGGACCTGAGTCGGAGTCTAATAGGTGAACACGACAATAAAGTAGCATGTCATCATATTAAGCGATGCATAACGTAAGCAGACACGGAAGAGTGCGGCCTCTCTTGCGGGCCTGTGTAGTCCTCAAGGTCATCTGCTCAGTTGATGATGGTAATGCAGTTATCATGGCTGCCGGCGATGGGGAAGAACATTTGAGGCCGCGAAAGATAGTCTGGAGAGCGGATCCCTGCTGTGGTGAACCCTTCTGTCGTTGGAGCAGCTGAGCTGGGGTGGAACACAGCACCACAGGAGCATGACAAACCACACAATGTTTTCTTTGACACATATCTGTAACAGAAGTAATTGTGTAAGGGCTTGTTTGAATTTTAGGATTCTAACAATGCAAGGATAGGAAATAGACAGGAATAGGATAGGAATGCACGTGTAAAACAGAGAATTTAAAAACACAGGATTTCTGCCAATCTGGGTGTTTGGTTCACAAGAATTGTAAGATCACAGGATGCAAAGAAGCATGGTGAGATTAAGTCAAACCACAAGAAGTGTACAACCTCTTTGGCGAAGCCATGTCGATCTCAGCGTGATTGGGTTGGCCGGTGAGGATGCTCCGGCTGACTTGGCTGTCGGAGGAGGGCAAGAAGATCTTAGGCGTCTGGAGATGGAGCCCGAGGTACTACTCCGCGATGATGGAGGGTTTCATCGTTGGAGCACCTCCGGTGAGTTGTACGACACCGAGGCTGAAGCATGACAAGAGAGACAATGTTAACCTGAGTGGAATTCTAATAGCATCTCCAATAGATGACGTAAAATACATAACCACAAAGTGCTAGATGTATACATCAGCCACTCATCTCTGAACTTAACAGTCAAAACTGAATTTACCTATCAAAACTGAACTTAACTGTCGAAACTGAATTTTGCTATCAAAACTGAATTTTACTGTCGAAACTGAACGCACTAGAGGTGAGGCTACAAGTCAGTCGACTGACTTTTTCATCTCTGGTTAGTCGATTTTGCAACCGTTGGATACAAAATCAAGGGCATGCAGTTCATTTCCAACCTCCACCCCCCTGAGCCATCAGCCACCACCGGCCAAACAGTCGCCCCCCGCCCCCCCCCCCCCCCCAAAAACCCCCCCCCCCACCGGCCCGCTGGCCCCCGCCCATCCCTGTAGGCCCCCCGTGCCGAGCTTTTTCTCCGGCGATCCCCACGCCACCGCCCCACAAACGCCGGCGACCACCGCCCCCACCCTAAACCCTAAGATAGATAGTGGGGTACCTCTCCAGCGAGTCCCCTCCCTGCTGCGGCTGGTTCTTCCGTAACTCCGGCGAGCCACCCCACCCCCTGAAAATCGACTGACCCAAAAGTCAATTCAGTCGATTGAAGTGTAGCTAAATCGAAGCAGCATCGCAAGCAAGAGCAAGAGCGAGAGCAGCAGCGCGAGCAAGAGCAAGAGCAGACCAGGCAGGAGACCGAGAGCAAGAGCAGAGCAGCAGCGCGAGCGAGAGCTAAAGCAGCAGCAGCTCCTACTGATGTGGACGTCGCTGCCGAGGGAGTGATGCCATGGAGGAAGTGGTCGGCAATGCCGCCGTGGATGGAGCCGCGCCGTGTCGGCTCGGGACCGAGCGCCGGCAGCATCGTGAGATTGAATCAAGAAGAAAATGCGGTGATTAGTGTACAACTTCTTTGGTGGCGCCGATTAGGCCGCAGCTTCATCCGAGGAAATGGTGATGATGACGCTCTTCCGATGGTGTAGGTGAAGACAACGGTGTGGGAATGGAGGTGGTGCAAAAGACAAGGGGAACGTCGGGGCAACTCCTTGGAGGTGGAGGACGGGGTGGCTGAACCGGCGGGACGATCAGATCGACGACGGATCCTCATCCTGTACAGTGGATGAGGGACGTCGAGGTGTTGCTGTGGACAACATCGTCGGGGAAGAGGCTCCGGCTGGGTGGCGGACGGAGGAGGGTGTGGGGCTTCGCGGGTTTTGTCGGCCTCGGTGTACGAATGGGTGGGCGGATGGGATGGGAGTGGGGAACCATGGCTTAGGGACGCGCTTGTCCGAAATGTGGGGTAAGTTACGAAAGTACCCCCACCTATTTGAGGCGGTTCTTTCGGTTCAGAGGTATCACGGGTATTTCTCGTGTCGGGATTTCACATGAGGTGGGAGTTTTCGCGCGCGTTGTAATTTTGGAATAGCAAGGTGTGGGTTGAGATGGAGGGAGTTGTCGGAGCACAAGGAGACAAAGATATATCTTAAATATTTCGGGCTAACAAGGCGCGGGTTGAAATTTCTGGACAAGCCTAACGTGTACTGTACAAAATTAATTCGCACTACAAATGTCATTCAAAACTTTGAATTCATGTTATGTTCACTGAAAATATTTCGCTACGTGTATAATTCATGCAACCTAGTACTCAAATGAACGTTTTAGTGCATTCCAAACGTATATACTACCGCTTCAATATGAACTAAATTTGAATTCATTTCTCCATTTGAATAAGATCTACAATAATGATTGTTGTGAAGTCAAAGCATTTGAATTCGTTTCTCTGTTTTAATAAGATCTACAATCGTCATTATTGTCAAGTTAAACCATCGTTTGTGTATTATCTTCACAGAACACCACATGATTAGTCTCGAGTTACATATGAACTATGTGTACTATATGAACTCGAACTCGATTTTTTGAATCCACTTTATGTTGATTTCAAATCATAGTACATTTCAAGATCTAGCTAGATCTTCACAAACTAAACCATGTCTCATATGTATAATGTGTTTATCACATTATGTATGGTGCCCCGCCCCCTACACCTACAAGTATTTAGATGTGAGTTGCAAACACCACACATTACCACAAATTCAACTAAAATGTGAGAATGTTCGATATATAGTATTGTTTAGATTGTTCGATATTTAGTTGTAAGCTGCAAACGCCACACATTATCACAAATTCAAATAAAATGTGAGATTGTTCGATGTATAGTATGGTTTAGATTGTTCGACATTTAGTTGTGAGTTGAAAACGCCATGCATTATCACATTATGGTATAACATGTGCAAAACCACAACAAGCGTATCACCGCTATATTCATGCAAGCATATGTTTAAAACACTATGATCCTATTCAAATATATGAATCCACTTTCATATCAAATTATGATCTTTGTTAGTCTCTTACACCCACACAATCCTCTAACCTTTGTAGCTACCACTAACTTTCTCTCGTGCATGCACACGCCCTCCTCGCCCTCCCCCTCCCTCAGAATTCTATCCATCGCGCACATTCATTTTTTTTCTTTAGTCATTCTCCCACAGTCTCCACAACTCCTTCCCGACACACACCGATCGATAAACCTCTCCAGCGATGTCTGCCTACAACATACACACGCACCTTCAATCTCCTCCTTTATGTGTCCTTGCCTCGTGTCTCTCATACGGTCCCACACACGTGTAAACTCTCGCCCCTCTTTTCATTGATCTCACAACCGCACACTACTCCCCCTATCTAGCTAGTAGCTGGGCCTCTCGCACCACCTCCTAGCTCCATTCTCTCTGTCTATCCGTCTCGCCGGGCCTTATTTTCCTCTAACAAATGGACGTACACGGACCGATCTCCCGCTATACATATAGCTAGCTAGGTCCTTATAACTCGTTTTCCCCACGTGTTGATCGATCTACCTCATTAGTTATGTCTCTCCCTTCCTCCGACGAACAACAATTGATCTACCGATCTAGTTAGGTTTGCTTACCAAACACATGGTTCCCCTTCATCATCCATGGATGTGTCCTGACAGATCTATCACGCATAGGCACACACAGAAACACATCCCCACTTTTATTGATAATATTGCAGTTCCACCCTTAGTTTGTCTAGTGGGCCTCTCCCACCATCTTCGAGAAGCAACTCCATCACCCATCCAGCACTCTACCCCTCTCCCTCTCTCTCTCTGTCCCATCCTATTTCCCGTCCTTTAGTTATGTATGGATGTCGACCGATCTCCCTCAAGACATAGTTGCGTCTCTCCTTCTCAACACATATACGAGTCGTTCTACCTCTATAGTTAGGCCTCTACCTACCCCTACCCCCACCCCCTCCCACACACACAGATACATCGAGCGCTCTAGTCATGTCTCCCTGCCACACACAAACTTAACCTGTGCCCTCTGATGTTCTGGTAGCTAGGTCAGTCGCCCTATATCTTTGACTTGCACACACACACACACAATTTCAACGGCTCTCTTCATCGATCTCGCACCCACCCACTTGATCCTCTCTTCGACTCTATCGATATCTATGACCCTTCCCTCTCTTCTCGTGGATCGCCCGACCCTCTATATATGATATGGATAGGCCTCCATTTCACACACATTGCATGCAAAATTTTGTTTGAGATGTCATCGACACATATTCCCACAAATACATTCATGAAATCAACCTCCCCCCCCCCAAAAAAACAAAAAACACTCACGAATGCACAAGACATTTGTCTAGGTTTGTATCTCTCACACACACCCATGTAGGTGGGGGACGTGCACGAAGAGAAGAGGTGCATGCACGACGCACGTACTCCCGTCTCTTTCCCAACCACACCCGCGCGGGTACACGGTGGAGCTCATTTCTGTACGAAAAGGCAGCCCATGTGGTAATTTGACACACGTACTGGTTGTCCACTAGATGGAGGGAGGATCGTCTACCATGGGTGAACAAAGAAATAGCGACTTGACGCGTTATGTTAAAAAAAGAGGCAAACCATGTGGGGCCTACCTTAGAGGCAAGGCTCTATACACTGGAGTACTTTTGATGTGTCCCATCAACTCGTAGAACGAGGAGAAGCTTGGTTAGTATGCCGTCTCCCCCGCCCACGGGCGCGGTGGCTCGCAGGATGAGGTGAAGCTTGCTTACTAAGCCTTACGCCCGCTCCCTCGCCCACGTGCGCGGTGGCTCGCAGGACGAGGAGAAAATTTTACTAGTACTCCCACCATTTACTCCTCGTACCTACCTTGGTTAGAGAGATTATCATATTGTTTGGAATATATGTCCTTTAGTAGATTTCAATATGAACTTCTAGTACATACTCCAAACACTGGTGTATATAGACATATTTTAGAGTGTAATAGTATGTAGTCCATATTGCTCAACCTAGTATGTAGTCCATATTTTAGAGTGTAATAGTATGTAGTCCATATTGAAACAGGTGTAATAGTATGCACTCTCCCTCGACCCTCGACCCTCGCCACGTGGTGGACGTGCAGCAATTCATTCGGTCTCATATAGCCAGAACGATATATACTGCAGCACCATTATTGCTCGACTTCCCGAAGAGGCAAAGAGCCAATCGCAAGGTTAATAGTTTGGAGATGCCAAGTGCAAGGTTTATAGGAGAACAAGTAGTAGGTGCCGCATAATTTATAAATAAAGTTTTTTTCTTCAGTGGCACGTACGCAATATAAATAGGTTCATATGGAGAGAAAAGGAAACCGCTCCACTATATACATAGGCAGGACGAGCCTACACGGTTGCTTGCTGGGGTTGCTCTCTTCAGTTTTCACACTCTCTCGCACAAAACCACTCTGGCCACATATCTAACATCCCGGTGGATCACGTCCGTTAGGGGAGGGGTGTATGCTTACTGTAGATGCGGTCGTCGTCGCCGATGGCGAAAACCCACTGTCGGCACATCCCGATCAGGGGTACCCTCCATTCTCTCTCACAAAGCCGGTGAGGTTGCCCTCGTCCATTGCTCACTGCCGCGATGTGGGTAGTTGCCTCCTCCCGCCGCCCTCCTCTAGGTTGAGCTACGTCCCAACATCCCTTAGGTACAACTCCCTTTATAGCCGGCTTGCACCACTACTCCAGCTGCCCACATCACCCCATGTGGATATTTCTCTACTTCTTTGCCCCACACATACCTCTATTGGCTTCTACGTACTGTATTTGTGATGAGTTTCTGTCTCATCAACTAGTCCCAATAATCTTATTCTAATCACGCTTCTTCAATTTCTTTGCCACAGGGATGCTCATCTCGATTTTGGTGAAACTACACAAAATGATCCGATGATCAAAGTGTTGCAAACTTCATTTCTTAGGAAGCACCGACGTTGCTAGAAAATTAAAGCTTGGTTAGGGTTTATGGTTCAAGGGCTAGGGACTGCATGGATCATTTTTTTCTTTAGTTGTCTCTGTTTCAATGGCTACGGACTGCATGAGTAGTAGTAGTACTGTACGCCTTACGCCCGCTCCCTCGCCCACGCGCGCAGTGGCTTGCAGGACCAGGAGAAAATTTTACTACTCCCTCTGTTTACTCCTCGTCCCTACTACCTTGGTTAGAGAGATTATCATATTGTTTGGAATATATATGTCCTTTAGTCGATTTCAATATGAACTACTAGTACATACCCCAAACACTGATGTATATAGACGTATTTTAGAGTGTAGATTCACTCATTTTGCTCCGTATGTAGCATAAAGTTGAGATGCTTATTTTGGAACAGAGGGAGTACATATTTGCTATGATCTGTCAATCATTGAGAAGCAATAGCATGCATGTTAGTCTCCTTTGTATTTGATGAAATGTTGCAATGGGCAACCTTGGGCGCAAGATACATGTAACAGAAGCTGGAAGCTTCATATCATTGTACTATCTCGTTGATAAATTACAATACGTACTATACAAGTACTTCCTCCATTCCTAAATATAAGTATTTGTAGAAATTTCACCATGAACCACATACGGATGTATATAGATGCATTTTAAGTGTAGATCCATTCATTTTGTTCCGTATATAGTCCACCTAGTGGAATCTCTACAAATACTTACATTTAGGAATGGAGGGAGTACTATGTAAAGAGTTAGGTGTCGCACAGTGTCCTGAAAATATGGTGACAGTGTAAGGTGGGCCTTGTAATCACTGAGTCTGCGTGTTTTCACTGCTCTTGCACTCCTCCGCCGTAAGAATGGAGAAAATTGTAATCTAGTAGTACCTCCTTTCGCCAAAAGCATGGGACATCCAGCAGTCCTACCACCCTAGTAATAATGATCAATGAGCCGTCAAATCACGTAGACCCAGCAGTAAGTTGGACGGACGAAGCAACCATCACTCTTGAATCCGCTTCTCCCTTCAACGCAGGCGCCAGTGAGAGGTCGCGTCCGCTCTGCCCGGGCATGAATGCGGCACAGATTCTTTGGAGCGGCACTGACCGTTTCAGGCGGGAAGCACGCGCGGGCGATGGAGGGGCTTTGGGTGGGCCAGGCTGGTCAGGAGCGGGCGTGGCAGCTGTCCGCCTGTCCCTACCGGAGACCCGAAAACGAGAGGATGCACCGACTCTCGCGGCTAAAATCGTACACTACACACCATCTCTCTATAGGAGTAGGTCGATCTGTCTCTCTCTCTAACACAAACATGTTGTTAAACACACACACACACGCACATATACACGCACACACTGGTTCGTAGAATAGGAAAATCATGCGAGTGCGAAGCCACAGGAAGTGAGATACAAATGGAGTACGTACAAGAAGAGAAGAGGTGACGAATATTCCATCAAACCTGGACTCAGGAGTAGTACTCCCTCCGTCTAGGTGTTAAGTCATCCTACGGAAATCAGATATTCCCAAAATGTTTAGGCGTCGTCCATTAACTTCGCATCTCAATCCCCTCCTGGCCTCATTGATAGCGAGCGTTGTTACTTTGGGAGCATTTGGATCCTTAGCAAGAACATCTTATAGCATAGCCGGGAAAGGTTAGGTGTTTGGAACTGTTAAAATATGTTAGCTTTTGTGGGCCAGCTAGCTTGGGTGGGCTAGAAAAACCTTGCTAGCTCAGGAGAGCCAGATCGGCTCGCTTCCGACGGCAAACTTCGCGTAGTAGTAACATAGACTAGTAACATATGCATGTTGTACTAGTTCAAGTTACTCACCACTATGACCAGCCTAAGCAATGTAACCAAACGCTCCTTACTCTGCCTTGTTATCTCCCCCAGAAACCCAATGCATGGAGCGCAACTACGCATTGATCAGTCAAGAAATCAAAGTCGGCTTGCATGCGAGTTAATAAGTGGCCCTGATGGTAGCTAAAATGGCATCTCTTAGTTGTTTGGATCAATTGTTGCGTTTAGATACAGAAATCAGGGCTTTGATTGGAGGAATGACCGGTCAAGTTTCTCCTTCTCCTCCAATCTGCTTGCACCTTGGTCCCGCTGCACCTTCTAATGTGGCTTATTACACCTAGACAGAGGGAGTCGTACGAGATACGATGGCACACTGACATAGGTCGAATACAAGTACCCAAAATAGTGTGCATGTTATAATAAGGATTCACTTAAAATAGTACGTGAGCGAACAGAGGGATCAATTGGACAGTGTTCCCGAGCAGTAGCGCTATGTGTGAGGTAAGATACACCGCTGGTGCTTTTAATTTTTCTTATTAATTTGTTTGTTTCACCCTCTGGCTGGTGGGACCCAATGTACTACTAGAGAGAGGTAAGGTGACTAAGGCTGCATTATTTCTGCACCACTGTGGATAGTCTTACCACCAAAGCCACATGACACAATTATGATTTAAATCTCAATGACTCCCACACACAAAAAAACACGGCATGCTTGTCACACGAATGCAGGAATGTATAAATGGTTACTTTCCTCTCGTTGAACATAACGGGAGGGTTGTGTAGCTGGTTAGCCTGTTCGCTCATCAAACTTGAGTTCTCGGGCTCGATAACTACACTTGAGCATAATTTGTGCCAAGAGGATTCTTTGACTGGTCAAAATGGATGGATACGGAGCTATACGATCTTGTAGTGACCGTATAATCACCTCATCACATATAAGATGCAGCCTCGACGCTTGTTTTCTAGGGTTTGCACTCTTCACACTCTCTCCAGTATATATACACGTTGGAGCCTCAGCGCTCGTAGTTGCTCTCTTCACACTCTCTCACCCTCTCCAGATCTAAACAAGACTTCGTTGGCCTCTCTCTCTCCCCTCACTGCTGGTCTGCTTGTAGTTTCTCTCTTCACACTCTCACCCTCTCCAGATCTAAACAAGACTTTGTTGGCCTCTCTCTCTCCCCTCACTACTGGTCAAAGAGCTGGCAGGATCCGTCCGTCGGGATGGGAAGGAGGCTTAACGTTGTCGCCGTTGACGAGGGAGGGAATCCACTACTGGTGCAGCTGTTCACTTTCACCCAGCGGTGGCATGGGAGGGCCTCCGACCCCTTCTTCTTCACCGTCGTACATAGTGTGGGTTGAACGACCTCCGGTCGCCCACCGAACCACACCCCAAGAACCTTAAGGTATAATTTACTTATTCCACATGCATTTCTCTAGCTGCATGTGGGATTTTTCCGCTTCTGCACTCGAATCTAGGTGTTGGATCAAACAGGAAAGTAGTGGGGAAAGTTGTATACCATGAATCTAGGGTGTGGTTCAAAGAGGAAAGGAATGGGGGAAAGTAGTGTGAAAAGTTGTATAGCATGAATATAGGACGTGGTTCAAAAAGGAACGGAAGGGGGAAAATTGTATCGCATGAATCTAAGATGTGGTTCAAAGAGGACAGGAATGGGGGAAAGTAGTGGGGAAAGTTGTATAGCATAAATCTAGGACGTGGTTCACAGAGGAAAGGAAGTGGGGAAAGTACTAGTACAGACTGGCTATCCAACACCTACGTTGGTCGAAAAGGGAAAACAATGACAAATGCAGTACGCACATCTGTAACGAACTGATCTTTTGTTTTGGGGGACAAGGCTGTAGAGTTTGAGCAGGACTAGATTTGCTGCACTCACATAGGGAAAGGTGTCTAAAGATAACAAAATAGGGACCAACACAAATATGCTCCTTGGTTGTTTGTTCTTTGTTGCAACAGACTGCGCATCACCCCAGTACATCAATAGATGCACATGGTGCTGGTGCGTCCACTGTCCTGTGCAACTCTTTAGCTGTTGTTAATCTAAGTCTCTGTTTCGTTAAAACCTCCCTAGTCCCTACCTGCTTGGTTCCAGGGACTAAATATGGACTAGTGGTTATTAAATGACATGCTAAAAGACCATGTTACCCCTAGTAATGAACTAATAGAGACAAGGTGCGATGCGTAGCAGGGGCAACTATTGGAAAAAGTCCCAAAAAGACTCTCCCTCGGGGTCTTCTTTCTTTAGTCCCAAATGCCCACTTTTAGTCCCTAAAAGTCCCTCATGTTTGGTTTAGATGGGACTGACACAGAGTTTTTTTAGTCCCTCCACCAAAATATCCCTGTAAACAAGCACCCTCTAATAATGCCGCTGGAAAATTGATGCAATGCCACAGTTAAAAGCAAATTACATGTTTAATGAATTTTGTTGTTAGTGTAATCTCTTTGTTAATATTAATCAATGTCACCATTTGAGAAATGCTACTGTCTTGCTTTCTTTCCCATTTAGGTAAGGTAGATGCTTCTTTTTGTTGGCTTCTGTGTCATCCACCGTTATTGACCACTAGTTGTTTCCTTTGCACCTCTGTGTAAACAGGGTTATCTACTTTACCTCGTTGCCATTGTGAAGTTTTGTTGCACTGCACAAAACACTTTTGTTTTAAGAGTGTTTTGTGAAGTTCAACCAAAGTGTCACACCGATAATATTGCTTGATTGCTTGATCTTAGTGGAACTGCACAAGAGGAGATCTTACTTCCTATCTGTGTTGGCAAATTTGGTTCAGATCTTCTTGTTGTGATTTGTTTGAATTCCGCGTCATGAGAGGTCAGTACTAGCCTTCTTTCACATGATTATGCAGTGTTCTTTCATATGTTGTGCTACTTGTACGGTAATGTTGCTTGATTTTAGTGAACTGCACAAATGGAGACAAGACTTCCAATCTGTATGTGCACCGCAATATCCCATTGTGGTTAGATAAGGATATTTCACAACTGTTGGCCTGTATTTTGCCACTTTCATCAGAAAATTAATGTCATTTTTAGTGCTATACTTGTGCAACCTAATTTACATGCCAAATATTACATTGAAGGTGAAGCTTGTCTGTTATTGAACCAAGTGATGAAGGGGAAGAACAAGCGGAAGAAAAACAAAAATCAACTCCTGGTGCTGTAATGAAGCACTGGAACTGTGATGACACAAGTAATGATATAGTTTTGCATCTTAATTTATTGCTATGGCTGGAACGAGCAATTATTTTTCCACTGATTTTATGCCACTCTTAATGTAATACGTAATTATCTCTACTTCTGAAACGGGGATCTTCTTTGAAGATACCATATATTTTAGTGGAACTGCACAAGAAGATGTTGGAAACATTAATCTAATCGAGGAGTATATAGTAAGCATGGCCACCACAGTAGATAGCAAATGGTTCCGGAGAAGTTCTTCATTTGTATGCTCTACACAATAAGCCTCCTGACAAAGGTTGGTACTCGCCCACTGATTTCATCCATATGATTGAGCTTTGTCATCTCTATTGGTGTTGTGCTACTGTTTAGATATTTTCATCAAAAAGTGGTATTGTCCTTGAGAAGTGCTTCATCTATGTTGTTTTAAATATTTCATTTCCTTTTTTCGAGCAAACAGAGATGCTAGCATTTAGTTATCCTCTTGTCTTTGCACAACAGGATCATCCTCCTCTGAAGAAGAATATGGAGTACGTGAAGTGACTAGTTCCGATTATGCCAGGATAAAGAAGCCCTATCTATCTTCCCATCAGAAGGAGCAGTTGAAGGATGGTTACATTACCCCCCACAAGACCAAACTAACTTCAGCTCAGAAGGACTGACAAATCTCCATTTTCTTGCTGTGATGCGCGAGTACAATGTTGTTCTAGGATTCTTTCCGGTGAGTTCCATTTTTCTAAAAGTGTGCTTTGCATGGACCATGTAGGTGCCTGTTTAAACTGTCAATTCATAGTATAGTTTGCTTTATAGGTGACTGACAAATCACTTTTTTGTATTTGTGCAAATAGGGGTGCTCAGCTTGATTTCAATGGGAACTGCACAAAATGTTCATCAATACATGGCATCATACATTTCCACCACAAGAAAGGAGGTGCCGATAAGTTCAAGGCGTTGCAACATATAAAGGCGAAATCATACAAGCTACGCACGAATTTGGTTGATTTTGGTGGAACTGCACAAAAAGAACAACTGGTTTATTTAGCACGAGGTGCCATGTCAATGTCTGAACTGATGGCAAACCCTTCCCATTCCACAATCGTAGGCATTTGATATTTTGGAATGGGAAAACCTTGTCAAATTTTGCTCATTGATTTTAGCAATAAGACATCTGTTTGATATTTTCAAATGGGACGCCCTTTGCTGTCAGCAGCGTCGATCCATTTTTTCTTTATTCTTTAGTTGTGAAGTAAAAATTGGCTCTGACATGTGAATCGCTGAGATGCATAATCATCGATTGTTTTGAATATTCTCTATGAATTGCCAGGCCTGTGTGTTTGATTGCAATGTACAGGAACGCTAAAAAGCTGCTCAAACTCTTTGTACTCCTTCTGTTCCTTTTTACTTCGCACCTTGTGAAAGTGCATCCTTTTTTCTATAAGATTGGTCAAAGTAGAGATACTTTGAGTGCAGACAAAACTTGTACTCAGACTAGAAAGGACCGGAGGGAGTACATGTGAAACTACTGCAAACGAGGTGATCACCCTGGGAATAATGCTAGTATGTATTGTTTTGCATGTTCATCCAATGCAAGTGATACAAGAATTCGAACTAATCGAAATAAATTCATTCATACACGATTGGATTTCATATAAACATGCCGGATTTCATTACATTTCATACATTCTTCAACTAAAAGGGGTGCGCTGGAGGTATAATTAATTAACTGAAGCTACCCACCTGTGTCCGGCTGAGCCGAACTGAAGCTTTAGTGACTTAAATGCAGGTGCAGTTGCGTAACTGACATGTGGCCCAGATGCCTGTTGGGCCCACATGTCAGTCAGCCAACTGCACCAGCATTTAAGTAGAAGCAGCATCCTTCTCCAACATAGCTCTCCGACTCCACGTCGCCGCCAAGAAGCTAACCGGCCGTCAGTGGGTCAACCCGCCTAGCTTGTCATAGCAATTAGGGCAACTAGGAGCCCAATGATCAGGATCCCCACATGACAAACACCTTTCTTCTTGTCATTCTTCTTCTTGAAGTTTGTGTGTTGCACAGCCTTGTTCTTCCCATCAAACTTTGCTTTACCATCAAACTTGCCCTTGTTATTGAACTTGTGGGGCTGGAAGTTCGTCTTCTGTACCAGATTGGCACTATATCCTCCCTCAATTCCTCGAGCATGTGTGTCCTTTGCTCTCGCCTTTTCTTCCACATCAAGAGTGCCAATGAGATCCACGATGGAGGAAGCTTAGTGATGATACCTCTGGCAACAAAATTGTCCGGTAACATACAACTGAAGTGCTCAAGTTCTCTAGCAAATGACTGTATCTCATGAGCTTGCTCAACCACGGAGTGCTCTTCAATCATCCTATAATCATAGAATTGCTCCATGATGTACAGTTCAGTGCCAGCAACTGGAGGGTAGCAGCGGTGGCCTTACTTGGACCCGAGCAGCGGCGACCTACCATGTTCTACTCTTCCTCATTTTCTGTGTGGCGCAGCCTCGTTGGCAGCGGGGCGGGGCCTCGGCGGAGCCGGCGATGTCCTTTGTCTCGTTGCCGGTGGGCGGCGCCTCGGCGGAGCGAGGGAAATCCTCCCCCTCGTTGCCGGCAGGGTGGGGCCTCAGCGGAACCAGCGGTGTCCTCTGCCTCGTTGTTGGCACCGCGGGGCCTCGGTGGAGCAGCGCCTCGTCGACGCCAGCGGAACGGGGACTCATCGGAGCCGGCATTGTCCTCTGCCTCGTCCTCGGTCTCGCCAAACAGCGCCTTGCCCGCTTCATCGCTCTCTTTGTAGGCGACCGCAGCCTCTGCCACCCGCATGCGGTACCGCCAGCGCTCGAGGTGGCCCTCGCGGGCGGAGCGGTACGAGTCGAGCAGCGCCTCCTGCTCCGTCCGCTCCGCGACGATCTGCTCCTCCGCTTGCAGGTGATCCTGGAGGAGATGGTGGTTGTAGGCGGCGTCGGCCTGCGCCTCCTGGAACTGCTCCTCACGCTTCTGCCTCACTGTGTCCATATATTGGGCACGGACCTCGCCAATGGTCATGGTGCCATGCACCGGCGAGGATGGCGCGAAGGAGGGGGTTAGCGCCGGATCGTCGACTACCATGTTCTCCATTGGGACGTCGTCGTCCTCCGGCTGCCTGCCGGCCAGCCAGTAGGCAGCAATGGCTGCCATCTCCTTGTGGTCCGTCGTCCGCCCGTCCCGAAGAGCGCTGGAGCGCAAGGAAGCCATGGTGGGCAGTAGTGGTGTGGACAGGAGAATAGGAACAGATGCAGATGACTGCGGCTATGGCCGGCGCAGCAGTTTATATTGCAATGGTGGGCGACGGAGGGGCGGACGTGTGGCGCCGGAGTAGCCGCCTTGGCAACCGCGTATCGTTAATGTGGGCGGTAGAAGGATGGACGGACGGCACTTGTGTCATTTGAAGGCGGAGAAATCGCATGCACCAGCAAGCGGGGCGGGCGGCGCTGACCGTTTCGGGCGGAAAGCGCGCGTGGGCGAGGGAGGCAGTCTGTGTGGGCTAGGGCAGTCAGACTCGTGCTTGGCAGCGGGTCGGTCCAGCAGCCGGACATGCTGGCTCACTAGCTACCTCGCCGAGCTGAGCGACGACAATCAGGCGATGGACGTAGCTTCCGACCAGGAGCCGGCGCCACTGTCCAAGCCGGTTCATGCCGTGTTCACCATAGAGCAGGTGCGGCCGCACTTCGACGCCCTAATGGCGGAAGAGCTACTAGCGCAGGACGACCTGTGTTGCAACCTCCGTCTCCTCAACGAGCACCGGTGAACAAGCGAATGACAATGTCATCACGGACATGTGGCCCTATGATCCTGGCTTCCCGAGTGAGCAGCGGGCGCTGTATCAGACCATCCGTAGGGCCCGCGAGGCCCTCTCCATCATCTTTTGAGTTGTTGCGCTCGCCATGGCGCCGCTGTCTCGCATTGTCAACATGGTCAACGGACATGAGGATGAGGAGATCACTTTACTTGGAGAGGATGACAGTGGGGACTCACCAGGGCCATAGCTGCACGTACGCAAGTGCCTCCTTATTAGTATATAAAAGTATATTTTTTTTGCTTCCTCCTGGTTTCCTGACATCACGGTCCCACACCATTGTCAACCTATGTAGTCAATAAACGAGAGAATTGCACAAGAATCGGCTGACAGCTGGGACCAAGCAGCTCGAGCAGTATTTGTGTTTTTGAGGTGTGAGGCCAACTCCACCGCACTACCCTAAATCTATACCCATTTTGTCCGGATTTTGTCCGTATGGGGTAGAAATAGGGAGAACAAACGCCGGACAGAGGCCGCACAAACTCGCTGCACGCAGCGCTACTACCCCATTTCACCCCATACGTCGTGGTCGTGGGTGCACATGGTGGGCCAGGTACAGAAAATGAGAGAGTGAGATGTGGGGTCGACGCGGACACAGACAGACGACGAGGACGCGAAGACGTCCGCTTTCTGTCCGCTTTGGCCCCAAACCGAGAGCAACTTTTGTCTGGAAATGGGGCAAAAGAGGACACGGGACGGACAAAACATCTGTATGCTCCCATGCGATGGGTCGTTTGATTTGTCCATTTTACCCCAACGGACACAAACGGACGATTTGGGGTAGAAATGGGTCACGCGGTGGAGTTGGCCTGAGCACTGCAGAGTTTTTCTTGAGCGATGTTTAGCCCATATATTAATTTTTCTCCTCTGAACAACAACGAAAACATCGCTTCAGCTATTAACTGGGCGGGCTGTGGCCCCACTAGCCCAGGCCAGATATCCAGCCCAGATATTAACTTTTTTTCAAGCTAAAAATGGCTAGCCCAGCTATACTTTTTTAGGAATACCCAGGCAAGGTCAAGTTGCTATTCTCCACCCCGCTGGGCTGCAAATCTTTCCTAGGAGGGATGCATTAGGCTTAACAAGAAAATGGGCTTTAAGAAATAATAAATGGGATGTAATTACAAAAACTGGGCACTAACTATAAAAATGCACCAAACACGTAATTACTTTATAAAATATTATTTTTGGATATTGAAATTTTTAATTTCATTAATTGTTGGGAGCGCAATGTTTCACTGGATTTTTACGTAATATAAATTTATATTGAAATTGTATTTAATCTCACTAGAAATTTCGGGATAAAAATATTTTAGATCCCATCAAAATGTGGGAAATTTTATTGAATTCTGTTTTGAACGGTTGGTTGAAATGGGCTGTACTTTTAACAAACTATAAATGGGCTGTAGTAAATTCCATTAGAATTCAAAAATTGGTTGCACATTCTTACAAATCTCAAATGGGCTATAAGTTCTCTACCACACACTTGTGGGCTTACTAAGTTGACGCGTCCCCTAAAAAAAGAGTTGATGCGGATGCAAGGCTTTGTCAACTTATAGTCAACACACGGTTCTAGCAGCAGTGGTCGTTAGATGTCCATCCAACGGATGCCATGCTTCTTCTTCAATCTCGGATATTCTAGCTTCAGCTGCCCAAAAAATGATTCCTCCCCCTGACATCTGGGGCGCACCGCTTTGGAAGCTGACCTGTGGGCCTACTAAGTTGACGCGTACCAAGGGCTTTGTCAACTTAGTCAATATAAACGATTCTAGCTGCAGTGATCGTACGATGTCCATCCAACGGCCGTCGTGCTTCCTCAACCTCTGGTCTTCTTGCTCCAGCCACCCAAAGCAGCGCCGGCCGTGCCACCTGCTCCTGCCTCTCGTGGCCGGCTGTGCTGCCGCGCAGGCCTCACCGCCCCTACTACTCCCACCGGTGGCCGGGGCATCCCTCCACTCACCCACACCCCCTGTTATTCTGCGGCAGCGGCAGCCTCACATCGCAGCCGAACCAGTGAACCCTCGTACTCCTCTCCGCGTGGGCATCCACTACCGCGTCTTCCCCAGCTCCGCATTGTCCCCTTCCTAGGCCTCACCGTCGTCCACCACCCTGGTGCTCTCAGCGCGGCGTGGTCAACGTGGTCCACGGAGAGGCTGGCAGTTGGGTCCACGGAAGCCGCAAGGAAGTGCCTCCTTATTACGTGGAAAATAATTATTCCTCCACCTGACAGCATGGACCCACCGGACGGGCCACCGTATTTGGCGAAAGAAACGTTTCCCCCCTGACTGCTGAGACCCACTGGACGGGCCAACGTATTTCGCAAAAAAACGTTTCCCACGCTGTCAGCTCGGACCCACCGGAGGTGCCTCCTTATTACGCACAAAAAAATGAATACCCCCTGCTTGTTGGGATCCAGCTTGGTGGGAGGCTGACTTGTGGGCCTACTAAGTTGACGGGGACGGAGTTCTTTGTCAACTTAGTCAATATGAACAATTCTAGCTCCAGTGACCGTACGATGTCCATCCAACAGCCGTAGTCCTTCTTCAACCTCTGGTCTTCTTGCTCCAGCCGCCCAAAGCAGCGCCGGTCATGCCGCATGGTCCTGCCTCCCGTGGTTGGCTGTGCTGCCGCAGAGGCCTTACCGCCCCCTACTATTCCCACCACTGGCCAAGCCCTACAGCGACGGCAGCCTCACACCGCAGCCGAACCAGTGAACCCTCATACTCCTCTCCGCGTGGGCATCCACTGCCGCGTCTTCCCCGGCTCCGTGTCGTCCCCTTCCCAGGCCTCGCCGTCGTCCAGCGCCTTGGTGCTCTCGGCACGGCGTGGTCAATGTGGTCAACGACCGACTTCCATCGGAAGAGTACTGTACGTGGAGAGGCTGACAGCTGGGTCCACGGCCGCAGCTGGGTCCACTGCCACAGCCAGTTTTTTTGTGATTTGCCAAGTAAGTCGCTTTGTCAGGCCTGTTGGGCTGCAAATCTTTCAAGACGAGGAGAGCTTCATTCGCCTGGCCGAGAAAATGGCCTATCAGTAATGAGAAATGGGATGTACATTTTTAAAACACATCAAACCGGCAATTAGTTTCAAATTTCTTTTTTTCATTTCAAGATTTTAAATTGCATTGATTTTTATGCGTGGACAATTTGTTGGATTTTATATTGATATACCTTTATTTTATAAATCAGTTTGAATGTGACTCGAAATTTCGGGATTAAAAACAGTTCAGACCGCACCGAAATATGCAAAATTTCGTATAATTGTTTAACCGTGGCCACAATATGGGATATAATGCTAACAAAAAAAATGTGGGCTCCAAAAAAACCCTTAAGAATTAGCAAATGGGCTGTAAATTATTAGAAATAATGGCAGATGGCTTGTATGCTGTTTTCCGCAGATTTAAGGCTTTCCTAAGAAAAAGGTTGACGCACAAGCAGTGACTGTTGGATTTCCATCCAATGACCGTCGTGCTTCTTCAATCCCTGCTCTTCCTGCTCCAGCCGCTCAAACAAGCGCTGGAGGGACTGCCTGCTCCCTCCTCCCCGTGGCCGGTTGTGCTGCCGCGTAGGCCTCACCGCCCCACCGTACTCCCACCGCTGGCCTAGCCATCCCTCTACTCACCCACACCTACTGTTATTCTCTGGCGACGGCAGACGAACCAGTAAACTCTCGTACAGTCGTACTCCCCTCCACGTGGGAAACAACTACCGAGTCTTCCCTGCCTCCGTGTCGTTCCCTTCCTAGGCCTCGCTGTCGTCCACCGCCCTGGTGCTCTCCGCGCTGCCTGGTCTACAGGGTCAACGACCGACATGCATCTGAAGTGGACTGTACATGGAGAGGCTGACAGTTGGGTCCACGGCCGCACGCAAGGAAATGCCTCCTTATTACGCGCAAAATAATGATTCCTCCACCTGACATCTGGGACCCATCGAAAGGGCCTCTGTATTTCGTGAAAAAAACGTTGCCGCCGCTAACAGCTTGGACCCACCAGCTATATCTTTGCACGCAAGGAAGTGCCACCTTATTACGCACAAAAAATGAATACTCCCCCTGCTAGCTGGGACCCAGTATAATGGCAGGCTGACTTGTGGGCCTACTAAGTTGACGGGGATGGAGGGCTTTGTCAACTTAGTCAATATGCACGATTCTAGCTCCAGTGACCGTATGATGTCCATCCAACGGCCGTAGCGCTTCTTCAACCTCTGGTGTTCTTGCTCCAGCCGCCCAAACCAGCGCCGGTCATGCCTCGTGATCCTGCCTCCCGTGGCCGGCTGCGATGCGGCGGAGGCCTCACCGCTCCCTACTACTCCCACCGCTAGACAGGCCATCCCTCTACTCACCCACACCCCCTGTTATTTTGCGACGATGGCAGCCTCACACCACAGCGAACCAGTGAACCCTCATACTCCTCTACGCGTGGGCATCCACGGTCACGTCTTCCCCGGCTCCGCGTCATCCCCTTCCTAGGCCTCGCCGTCATCCACATCCCTGGTGCTCTTGGCGCAGCGTGGTCAATGTGGTCAAGGAATGGCTTCCATCGGACGTGGACTTTACATGGAGAGGTTGACAGCTGGGTCCACGGCCGCAGCAAGGAAGTGCCTCCTTATTATGCACAAAATAATTATTCCTCAACCTAACAATGGGGACCCACCGGACGGGCCACCGTATTTTGTGAAAAAAAACCATTTCCCCCTGACTGCTGGGACCCACCAGCTACATCTTTGAATGCAAGGAAGTGCATCCGGGCAAAAAAAATGATTCGCCCCCTGACTGCTAGGACCCACCAGCTACATCTTCGCACGCAAGGAAGTCCCTGACAGTCGGGACCCACCTGGTCGAAGTGTACGTAGCGTTGTCATTCTGGTCGCGAATGTGTATGTACATACTGGTCGATGTAGAGGCGCGCACATGTCATAGTAGAGGCGCGCACGTAGCATGTACACATACGTACAGCGGCCAGTGTGCAAGAAAGAAAATACGGCCATGTACATACATACAGGCAAGAAAGAAAATACGGCCACGTAGCATGTACACATACGTATGGCCAGGGCTCGTGTACATGGCTGGGTCGGACCGGAGAAATAACATCGTCGTCGTGTTCATGGGGAGCCAACCGGCTGGGTCAGAATGGAATGCGTCGTCGTGTTCATCGGGAGGGCTTGGACGGAACAGCCGATGGAAACGAGGCCTGGCATACCGCAGAACGGAGGAAACGGCCTTGTGTTCGACCGACCACGTTCGAAACGGGATCCTGTTCATCGGGAGGGGTCTGGCGTACCGCAAAATGGAGGAAACGGACCTCCTACGGTCGAAACGGGGGTCCTGTTGATCGGGATGGGTGTGGCGTACCGCAAAACAGAGGAAACGGACTTGTGTTGGAGCGCTACGGTCGAAACGGGGGTCCTATTCATCGGGAGGGGTGTGGCGTACCGCAAAACGGGACTCCACGGGATACTGTTCATCTCCACCGTCGACCTCCTCCAGCGTCCACGGGCTACTATTCATCCACGGGCTCCTGTTCATCCATCCCCCACCGCGCGCTACTCCACCGGCTACTGTTCAACCAGCCCTCTCCACGGGCTCCTGTTCAACCACCCCTCCACGGGCTACTGTTCATCCAGCCCTCCACCATCTACTATCCATCCTGCCCTCCACGGGGTGGTCCTGTTGATCCAGCCCTCCACGGGGTCCTGTTCATCCAGCCCCAACCGGCTCGATCGATCGGGGTCCTGTTCATCCAGAGGCAACACCACGGGGTCCTGTTCATCCACCCCTCCGGGAACTGTTCATCCAAACCCTGCCAGCAACACTCATTGTTCATCCAGAGGCAGCATCGATCGGCTTCATTTAGCAGCAGTAGCGAAGGAATCGCTCGATCGGGTTCAGTTAACAGCCATCGATCGATCGCTCGGGTTCAGTAACGTGTAGCATGCAGTGCAATCGGTCGGGTTCAGGTAGAGCCCAACGCCTCGCTCGGGTTCAGTTAGAGCTCAACGCCTCGCACCCATGCGTGTGCGTGTACGAGAGAAACGCGCATCGCTCGGCCCCGACAACCCACCGTAACCAGGAACACCCCGATATTTTCCTCGCCCTCGCTTCTACCACAGTTTTTTCCGTCATGGACGGCCCAAAGAATGTCATGCAGTAGCGTCTCCGGCCCGCCCAGGACGAAAAGCCCATTTTTTGTCATGACTTTTTGTCATAGAAGTAGGATCCTACCACATCTATGATGATACCAGGTTTTGTCATAATTATCGTCATAGAAGTGTCATAAGTATGACAGAAAAAAAATATCGTTCGGCCCAAAATGTCACGGATGTGTCTTTTTTTGTAGTGATTGTGCTCAATCATTGATCCATTCATGAAGCACACTCGCATATTAGCTACACCCAATGTTCAAGTACGATCATAGTGCCCCTTAGGTGGTGCTTTATAAGAGAAGATGGAGACTCAAAATAAAATTGCATAAAGTAAATAGAAAGGCCCTACGTAGAGGGAAGTAGGGATTTGTAGAGGTGCCAGAGCTTCAAGCGAAAAAGATAGAGATAAAACATTTTGGGTGGCATGCCTTTACTCTCAACGAAAACGATTGAGTAATTCCTAATACTTTCCATGCTAGATATATCATAGGCAGTTCTCAAATAGAAAATAAAGTTTATTCCTTTTTCCACCATACTTTCACATTCTACAGCTAACTGAATCCACGGGTGTCTGATATGTCTCCAACGTATCTATAATTTTTGATTGCTCCATGCTATTATATTATCTATTTTGGATGCTAATGGGCTTATTTTTACACTTTTATTATATTTTTGGGACTAACCTATTAACCGGAGGCCCAGCCCAAATTGTTGTTGTTTGCCTATTTTAGAGTTTCGCTGAAAAGGAATATTAAACGGAGTCCAAATGGAATGAAACCTTCGGGAGTGTTATTTTTGGAACAAACGTGATCCAGGAGACTTGGAGTGGACGTCAAGAAATAATCGAGGAGGCCACGAGGCAGGGGGCGCGCCCTCCACCCTCGTGGGTCCCTCGTTGATCCACCGACCTACTTCTTCCTATTATATATATCCATATACCCCACAAACATCCAGGAGCAGCACAAAACCCTATTTCCACCACCGCAACCTTCTGTACCTAAGAGATCCCATCTTGGGGCCTTTTTCGGAGCTCTGCCGGAGGGGGCATTGATCATGAAGGGCCTCTACATCAACTCCATGGCCCCTCCGATGATGTGTGAGTAGTTTACTTCTGATCTTCGGGTCCATAGCTAGTAGCTAGATGGCTTCTTCTCTCTCTCTCTGGATCTCAATACAAAGTTCTCCTCGATTCTCTTAGAGATCTATTCGATGTAATCTTATTTTGCGGTGTGTTTGTTGAGATCCGATGAATTGTGAGTTTATGATCAAGTTTATCTATGAACAATGTTTGAATCTTCTCTGAATTCTTTTATGTATGATTGGTTTATCTTTGCAAGTCTCTTTGAATTATCAGTTTGGTTTGGCCTACTAGATTGATCTTTCTTGCAATGCGAGAAGTGCTTAGCTTTGGGTTCAATCTTGCGGTCCTCGATCCCAGTGACAGAAAGGGAACCGACACGTATTGTATTGTTGCCATCGAGGATAAAAAGATGGGGTTCACATCATATTGCATGAGTTTATCCCTCTACATCATGTCATCTTTCTTAAGGCGTTACTCTGTTCTTATGAACTTAATACTCTAGATGCATGCTGGATAGCGGTCGATGTGTGGAGTAATAGTAGTAGATGCAGAATCGTTTCGGTCTACTTGTCTCAGACGTGATGCCTATATACATGATCATGCCTAGATATTCTCATAATTATTCACTTTTCTATCAATTGCTCGATGGTAATTTGTTCACCCACCGTAATACTTATGCTCTTGAGAGAAGCCACTAGTGAAACCTATGGCCCCCGGGTCTATTCTCCATCATATAAGTTTCCCATCTACTTTATTTTGCAATCTTTACTTTCAATCTATATCATAAAAATACCAAAAATATTTATCTTATTATTATCATGTCTATCAGATCTCACTCTTGAAAGTGGTCGTGAAGGGATTGGCAACCCCTTTATCACGTTGGTTGTGAGGTTCTTATTTGTGTGTGTAGGTACGAGGTGACTCGCGCGTGGTCTCCTACTAGATTGATACCTTGGTTCTCAAAAACTGAGGGAAATACTTACGCTACTTTGCTGCATCACCCTTTCCTCTTCAAGGGAAAACCAACGCAGTGCTCAAGAGGTAGCAAGAAGGATTTCTGGCGCTGTTGCCGGGGAGATCTACGCCAAGTCAAGACATACCAAGTACCCATCACAACTCTTATCCTTCGTATTACATTATTTTCCATTTTCCTCTTGTTTTCCTCTCCCCCACTTCACCCTTGCCGTTTTATTCGCCCTCTTTTCCTTTAGCCCTCTTTTTCCATCCACCTTCTTCCTGTATGTATCTTTCTTTGTGTTTCCATGTGCCTTCTATTTGCTTGCATCTTTGCTTGCTAAAAATCTATTGATATGGATCCGCTTAAAGTATTCTACTTGGATCATCTTTGATCCTTATGCGCTCGTGCTGAAACCCCAACTAGCCTAGTTGATGGGAAATCTTTAGATGAGCATGCTCATTTTGTGCGTCACCATTTGTCCGAAAAAGGGAGACTCTTATGGGATCAAATAAACAGATTGCTATGTTATGCTTGGAATCTTTGTGAAATTTGTGATCTTACTTGTTGCTCTAAGAACCCTAAAAACACCCCCTACCTATGTGAGTTTAATGATGATGAAATCTTATCTTTTTATGCAAAGGGTGTTTATCATTACTACGATTTCGAACAAATTGAAGAATTTTTTGCTTTTAAGGGTGCTAATGAAGTTGCTTCTTTGATTGAAAAGTATTATATTACTCTCTACGAATCTGAAAATTTTGACATACTTAAATATTGCTATGAAAACTATGCTCATAATGTCTATGTCAAAGAATTTATTGAAAGAATGACCATTGCTTCGGAAGAAAATAATGATATGCACGAACCTATAGATAATCATGATTCCAATGATTCTATTGAAATATCCCTTGATGAACATGATGCTTGCTATTCTTGTGGCCATGGTGCCAATATTTATGAAGATGAATTTTCTATAGTTCCTTATGTTAAACATGAGATCGTTGCTATTGCACCCATACTTTATAGTTCCTTCGATGAAAAGCATGGTTGCAATGATGTTATCATAAATTCTCTTAATGTCAATTGTGTCAATGATATGCAAAACCTCAAGCTTGGGGATGCTAGTTTTGCTATGACTACTATTTGTTGCAATGATCATGATTGGGGTGATACTTCTTTTGATCTTGAAAATTTATTTAAGCCCCATGATGAATATGAGATTGATAATGGTTTTTGCAATATTATTGAAAGTGGGTTTGGAAGAGTGTTAACTTTAGATCCCACATATTTGGAGAATGTTCAATCTTATGAAGTTTTTGATAAAAGTGGGTTTGGAGAGGTCATGACTTTAGTTAATGTTAATCCCACTATTTCGGAAGAGTGTCAACTTTGCATGCATGTGGATCATGTTGAGAATATTTTATGTGATAGATATATTGTTGAATTTGCTTATGATCCTACATATAATTATTATGAGAGAGGAAAATATGGTGGTAGAAATTTTCATGTTACTAAATTACCTCTCGTTATGTTGAGATTGCTATGGTTTCTTTCCGCTTCCTTGCATATGCTAGTTTTTTCTTGCCTTAATAATTTGTTTTCCCATAATATTCCTATGCATAGGAAGTATGTTACACTTAGATGTGTTTTTCACGTGTTTTATGATGCTCTCTTTGTGCTTCATGTGAGCATCGTTGAAATTTTATGCCTAGCTAGGGGCGTTAAACGATAGCGCTTGTTGGGAGGCAACCCAATTTTATTTTTATTCTTTTCTCATGTTTAGTAATAAATAATTTATCTAGGCTATGTTTTGGTTGTGTTTTTTGTGTTTAATTAATGTTTGTGCCAAGTATAACCGTTGGGAAGACTTGGGGAAAGTCTTTTTGATCTTGCTGTAAAGAACAGAAACTTTAGCGCTCACGAGAATTGCTGCCATTTTTTATTGGAGAGTGCTATTTAGTTAATTCATTTTGCAGATGATTAATAGATAAATTCCTCACGTCCAGAAATTTATTTTAGAATTTTTGGGGTTCCATAAGTTTGCGTTAGTTACAGATTACTACAGACTGTTCTGTTTTTGACAGATTCTGTTTTTCGTGTGTTGTTTGCTTATTTTGATGAATCTATGGCTAGTAATAGAGTTTATAAACCATAGAGAAGTTGGAATACAGTAGGTTTAACACTAGTATAAATAAAGAATGAGTTCATTACAGTACCTTGAAGTGGTGTTTTGTTTTCTTTAGCTAACGAAGCTCACGAGATTTTTCTGTTAAGTTTTGTGTTGTGAAGTTTTCAAGTGTTGGGTAAAGATTTGATGGATTATGGAACAAGGAGTGGCAAGAGCCTAATCTTGGGGATGACAAAGGCACCCCAAGGTAAATCCAAGGACACAAAAAAGCCTAAGCTTGGGGTTGCCCCGGAAGGCATCCCCTCTTTTGTCTTCGTTCATCGGTAACTTTACTTGGAGCTATATTTTTATTCGCCACATGATATGTGTTTTGCTTGGAGTGTATTGTATGATTTGAGTCTTTGCTTTTTAGTTTACCACAATCATCCTGGCTGTACACACCTTTCGAGAGAGACACACATGAATTGGAATGTATTAGAATACTCTATGTGCTTCACACATATCTTTTGAGCTATATAGTTTTTGCTCTAGTGCTTCACTTATATCTTTTAGAGCATTGTGGTGGTTTTATTTTATAGAAATAATTGATCTCTTGTGCTTCACTTATATTATTTTGAGAGTCCTTTAGAACAACATGGCAATTTTCTTTTAGGCATGATAAAACTTTCATATAAGTGCATTGAATACTAAGAGAAGTTTGATACTTGATGATTGTTTTGAGATATGGAGATGGTGATATTAGAGTCATGCTAGTTGAGTAGTTGTGAATTTGAGAAATACTTGTGTTGAAGTTTGTGATTCCCGCAACATGCACATATGGTGAACCGTTATGTGATGAAGTCGGAGCATGATTTATTTATTGATTTCCTTCCTTATGAGTGGCGGTCGGGGACGAGCGATGGTCTTTTCCTACCAATCTATCCCCCTAGGAGCATGCACGGAGTACTTTGTTTCGATAACTAATAGATTTTTGCAAATAAGTATGTGAGTTCTTTATGACTAATGTTGAGTCCATGGGTTATACGCACCCTCACCCTTCCACCATTGCTAGCCTCTCTAGTACCGCGCAACTTTCGCCGGTACCACAAACCCACCATATACCTTCCTCAAAACAGCCACCATACCTACCTATTATGGCATTTCCATAGCCATTCCGAGATATATTGCCATGCAACTTTCCACCGTTCCGTATTATGACACGCTTGATCATTGTCATATTGCTTTGCATTATCATGTAGTTGACATCATATTTGTGGCAAAGCCACCGTTCATAATTCTTTCATACATGTCACTCTTGATTCATTGCATATGCCGGTACACTGCCAGAGGCATTCACATAGAGTCATATTTTTTTCTAAGTATTGAGTTGTAAGTAAAAAGAAGTGTGACGATCATCATTATTAGAGCATTGTCCCAGTGAGGAAAGGATGATGGAGACTATGATTCCCCCACAAGTCGGGATGAGACTCCGGACGAAAAATAAAAAAAAAGGGGAGAGAAAAGAAGCCAAAAAAAAGAAGGCCCAAATAAAAAATGAGAGAAAAAGAGAGAAGGGACAATGTTAGTCCACACTTGTGCTTCAAAGTAGCACCATGATCTTCATGATAGAGAGTCTCCTATGTTGTCACTTTCATAAACTAGTGGGAATTGTACATTATAGAACTTGGATTGTATATTCCAATGATGGGCTTCCTCAAATTGCCCTAAGTCTTCGTGAGCAAGCAAGTTGGATGCACACCCACTTAGTTTCTTTTGTTGAGCTTTCATACACTTATAGCTCTAGTGCATCCATTGCATGGCAATCCCTACTCACTCACATTGATATCTATTAATGGGCATCTCCATAGCCTGTTGATACGCCTAGTTGATGTGAGACTATCTTCTCCCTTTTTGTCTTCTCCACAACCACCATTCTATTCCACCATAGTGATATATCCATGTCTCACGCTCATGTATTGCGTGAAAATTGAAAAAGTTTCAGAACATCAAAAGTATGAAACAATTGCTTGGCTTGTCATCGGGGTTGTGCATGATTTAATACTTTGTGTGATGAAGATAGAGCATAGCCAGACTATATGATTTTGTAGGGATAACTTTCTTTGGCCATGTTATTTTGAGAAGACAAGATTGCTTAGTTAGTATGCTTGAAGTATTATTATTTCTATGTCAATATTAAACTTTTATCTTGAATCTTTCGGATCTGAACATTCATGCCACAATAAAGAAAAATTACATTGAGAAATATGTTAGGAAGCATTCCACATCAAAAATTATTTTTTTATCATTTACCTACTCGAGGACGAGCAGGAATTAAGCTTGGGGATGCTTGATACGTCTCCAACATATCTATATTTTTTTATTGCTCCATGCTATTATATTATCTATTTTGGATGTTAATGGGCTTATTTTTACACTTTTATTATATTTTTGGGACTAACCTATTAACCAAAGGCCCAGCCCAAATTGTTGTTTTTTGCCTATTTTAGAGTTTCGCCAAAAAGGAATATCAAACGGAGTCCAAATGGAATGAAACCTTCGGGAGCATTATTTCTGGAACAAACGTGATCCAGGAGACTTGGAGTGGACATCAAGAAACAATCGAGGAGGCCACAAGGCAGGGGGCACGCCCACCCCCCTGGGCGCGCCCTCCACCCTCATGGGCCCTCGTTTCTCCACCGACCTACTCCTTCCTCCTATATATATATATATATATATATATATATATATATATCCATATACCCCGCAAACATCCAGGAGAACCACAAAACCCTATATCCACCGCCGCAACCTTCTGTACCCAAGAGATCCCAGTTTGGGGCCTTTTTCGGAGCTCCGCCGGAGGGGGCATTGATCACGGAGGGCCTCTACATCAACTCCATGGCCCCTCCGATGATGTGTGAGTAGTTTACTTCAGACCTTCGGGTCCATAGCTAGTAGCTAGATGGCTTCTTCTCTCTCTTTGGATCTCAATACAAAGTTCTCCTCGATTCTCTTGGAGATCTATTCGATGTAATCTTCTTTTGCGGTGTGTTTGTCGAGATCCGATGAATTGTGGGTTTATGATCAAGTCTATCTATGAACAATATTTGAATCTTCTCTGAATTCTTTTATGTATGATTGGTTTATCTTTGCAAGTCTCTTCGAATTATCAGTTTGGTTTGGCCAACTAGATTGATCTTTCTTGCAATGGGAGAAGTGCTTAGCTTTGGGTTCAATCTTGCGGTGCTCGATCCCAGTGATAGAAAGGGAACCGACATGTATTTTATTCTTGCCATCGAGGATAAAAATATGGGGTTTACATCATATTGCATGAGTTTATCCCTCTACATCATGTCATCTTGATTAAGGCGTTACTCTGTTCTTATGAACTTAATACTCTAGATGCATGCTGGATAGCGGTCGATGTGTGGAGTAATAGTAGTAGATGCAGGATCGTTTCGGTCTATTTGTCTCGGACGTGATGCCTATATACATGATCATGCATAGATATTCTCATAATTATTCGCTTTTCTATCAATTGCTCGACAGTAATTTGTTCACCCACCATAATACTTATGCTCTTGAGAGAAGCCACTAGTGAAACCTATGGCCCCAGGTCTATTCTCCATCATATAAGTTTCCCATCTACTTTATTTTGAAATCTTTACTTTCAATCTATATCATAGAAATACCAAAAATATTTATCTTATTATTATCCTCTCTATCAGATCTCACTCTTGCAAGTGGCCGTGAAGGGATTGACAACCCCTTTATCGCGTTGGTTGCGAGGTTCTTATTTGTGTGTGTAGGTATGAGGTGACTCGCGCGTGGTCTCCTACTGGATTGATACCTTGGTTCTCAAAAATTGAGTGAAATACTTAAGCTTCTTTACTGCATCACCCTTTCCTCTTCAAGGGAAAACCAACGCAGTGCTCAAGAGGTAGCAGTGTCGTCCATACCAACACTTTCCAAGGAATTTATTATTTGACAACATAAAGTAAATTCATTTTTCATTTCGGGACCGGGCATCCCTAATACCTTTGCCGTACTCTTGTGCAATGACAAGTGAATAAACACTCATCTTGAGAATAACACGTCTAGCATGGAAACATATCATCCACCCCCTACCGTTTCATGAGCGGTACGAGCACACAAAAGAGAAGTTTATTTTGAAAATTAGAGATGGCACATACAAATTTGCTTAGAACAACAAAAGAATACCGCATATAGGCAGGTATAGTGGACTCATATGGAAAAATTGGTTTAAGGATTTTGGATGCACAAGTAGTGATCATACTTAGTGCAAATGAAGGCTAGCAAAAGATTGAGAAGCATCCAACCAAGAAACGAAAAATCACATAAGCGAGAATTAAGCATGACTAACACTGAATAATGCACCACAAGTAGGATATAATTTCATTGCATAAATATTGACTTTCGTGCTTGCATAGGGAATCACAAACCTTAACACCAATATTATTACTAAAGCATAATTACTCATCAACATGACTCACATATTATATCATCATATCACAAAACTATTACAAAGAATCAAGTTTATTTTGTCCAATGATCTTCATGAAAGTTTTTATTATATCCATCTTGAATATCTATCACTTTGGGACTAATTTCATATGTTGCTTCTGAAAGCTCAAACAAATCTATGTGAAGAACATGAGCATAGAATTTTTCTTCTCTCAAAATAATTTAAGTGAAGCATGAGAGAATTTCTAAAAAAAATTACTAACTCTAAAATAAATCTAAGTGAAGCATGAGCGCATATCTTCAAAAATAATAAAGCACGCCGTGCTCTAAAAGATATAAGTGAAGCACTAGAGCAATTCCATAGCTCAAAAGGATTTAAGTGAAACATAGAGAGAAATTCTAACAAGTCATAGCATAATTTTGGCTCTCTCAAATAAGTGTGTCCAGCAAGGATAGATTACTAAAAATAAAAATAAAACAAGCAAAGACTCGTATCATACAAGACGCTCCAAACAAAACTCATGATATGTTACGAATAAAAATATAGCTCCAAGTAAAATACCTATGGTCGTTAGAAGAAAGAGGTGATGCCACTCGGGCATCCCCAAGCATAGTTGCCTGCTTCTCTTTTAGATAATAGCTTGCGATGCCATGGGGCATCCCCAAGCTTAGGCTCTCCTTCCTCCTTATTCCTTCATCCATCATGATCTCACCCAAAACTTGAAAACTTCAATCACACAAAACTTAACAAAACCTTCGTGACATATGTTAGTATAACAAAGCAAATCACTACTATAAGTACTGTTGCAAACCCATTCATATTTTATTTTTGCATTATATCTACTATATTCCAACTTTGCTATAGCTTATACCCTCCAATACAAACCATAGATTCATCGAAATAAGCGCACAACGCAAAGAAAACAGAATCTGTCAAAAACAGAACAGTCTGTAGCAATCTGAAAACTTTTGATACTTATGTAAATCCACAAATTCTGAAAAATTAGGACAACGTGTCCAATTTTTATATTCAATCCTGTGTACAAAAATCATTATTTTATCACACTCCTATTAAAAAATAAAATTATTTTTCTCGACCCTAAAGTTTCTGTTTTTCAACAAGATCAAATCAACTATCACCCAACATGATCCCAAAGGCTTTTCTTGGCACAAACACTAACTAAAACATAAAAACACAATCATAATAGTAGCATAATTTTGCAAACACTCAATAACAGAAACAAAAAGACAAAATAAATTTTATTCATTGGGTTGCCTCCCAACAAGCGATATCGTTTTATGCCCCTAGGCATAATGCAAATATCATGTTGTCATCTTTATTTCGAGATCCATAAGATGCCCTGATGATTGATTCATACGGTGGATTAATTCTTGTTCTAGGGAAGTGTTCCATACCCTTCCTTAGTGGAAATTGAAATTTAATGTTGCCTTCTTTCATATCAATCACGACACCAATAGTACGTAAAAACAGTCTAGCAAGTATAATAGGACAAGATGGATTGCAATCAATATCAAGAACAATAAAACATATGGGAACATAATTCCTATTTTCAATAATAAGAACATCATTAATTATTCTCATATGCTTTTTAATAGTAGAATCCGCCAAGTGCAAATTTAAAGAACATTCTTCGATATCAGTAAGACCAAGCACATCACATAAAGATTTCGGAATTGTAGAAACACTAGCACCCAAGTCACATAAAGCAAAACACTCATAATTTTTAATCTTGACTTTGATAGTAGGCTCCCATTCATCATGTAATTTTCTAGGAATTGAAATCTCTAATTCCAACTTTTCTTCCAAAGCTTTCATCATGGCATCAATGATATGTTTAGTAAAAGCTTTATTTTGTTCGTAAGCATGGGGTGAATTAATCATGGATTGCAACAAAGCAATACAATCAATCAAAGAGCAATTATCATGATTAAAGTCTTTGTAATCCAAAAGAGTGGGCACATCACTAGTTAAAGTTCTGACCTCTCCAAACCCACTTTTATCAATTTTCTCAACAAGATTTTCACCCTCCAAATTATCGGGGCGCCTTCTAACTAAAGTTGACTCTTCTTCAGTCCCTTTTTCATCAATTTTGATTTTACTAAACAAGGAATCAATAGAAGTAACACCAATCATTTTAAGATCTTCATCATTTTTATGTAAGCAATCACTAGAAAACGCCTTTTATAAAAATCCACTTTTAGCTGTAAGCATAGCGGTTCTTTTCTTACTTTCATCCATAGAAACATATAAATCTTTAATTGATTCTTCAACCTTAGGCACAAAAATTTCATCTTGAGATTTTCTACATCATGAGAAATTCTATCAATGCTTCTAGACATATCATCAATCTTACTCAACTTTTCTTCTATTGTAGTATTAAAATCCTTTTGAGCATTGATAAATTCTTTAATATTATTCTCAAGATCAGAGGTGTTCCTATTATTATTATAAGAGGGATTACCATATGAATTACCATAACTATTAGAAGAATTTCCCGGAAAAGGTCTAGGATTAAAATTACCTCTATATGCATTGTTATTAAAATTGTTCCGCGAGACAAAATTCACATCTATGGCATCACTATTTTGCTCAATCAAAGTAGAAAAAGGCACATCATTAAGATCAATAGAAGCATGTTTAGTAGAAACCAACTTCATAAGAGCATCAAATTTTCACTCAAGGAATTTATTTCTTCTACCGAATTAACCTTTTTACTAGTAGGAGCTCTTTCGGTATGCCATTGTGAATAATTTGCCATAATATTATCAAGCAATTTAGTAGCTTCACCCAAAGTAATCCTATATACCTAGGAGATTCTCCCCCACTAACCTATTTATCTAAACATGCAAGCTATCCACGTCATCAACCATGTCATCTCAATTGCGTTAACCATTGTATCAGTTGTAGCTCGAAGCCTACAGCCGTGATTATCTCCACCGATCCTCTAATGTGCGCGCTACTATTAATGCCCAATTGACCATCGCTCTGTTACGTGGGTTCAGCGCAATCTCCTCCTCTTTGAAGTAAATATGCCCTAGAGGCAATAATAAAGTTCTTATTTATTTCCTGATATCATGATAAATTTTTATTATTCATGCTAGAATTGTATTAACCGGAAACATAATACATGTGTGAATACATAGACAAACATAGTGTCACTAGTATGCCTCTACTTGACTAGCTTGTCGATAAAAGATGGTTGAGTTTCCTAGCCACAGACATGATTTGTCATTTGATCAACGGGATCACATCATTAGAACAATGATGTGATTGACATGACCCATTCCATTAGCTTAGCACTTGATCGTTTAGTTTACTGTTATTGCTTTCTTCATGACTTATACAAGTTCCCATGACTATGAGATTATGTAACTCCCGATTATCGGAAGAACACTTTGTGTGCTACCAAACATCACAACGTAACTGGGTGATTATAAAGGTGCTCTACAGGTGTCTCCGATGGTGTTCGTTGAGTTGGCATAGATCAAGAATAGGATTTGTCACTCCGATTGTCGGAGAGGTATCTATGGGCCCTCTTGGTAATGCACATCACTATAAGCCTTGCAAGCAATGTGACTAATGAGTTAGTTATGGGATGATGCATTACGGAACGAGTAAATAGACTTGCCAGTAACGAGATTGAAGTAGGTATTGAGATACCGACGATCGAATCTCGGACAAGTAACATACCGATGACAAAGGGAACAACGTATGTTGTTATGCGGTTTGACCGATAAAGATCTTCGTAGAATATGTACGAACCAATATGAGCATCCAGGTTCCGCTATTGTTATTGACCGGAGACGTGTCTCGGTCATGTCTATATAGTTCTCGGACCTGTAGGGTCCGCACGCTTAAAGTTCTGTGATGATCAGTATTATGAGTTTTTGTGTTATGATGTACTGAAGGTAGTTCGGAGTCCCAGATATGATCATGGACATGACGAGGAGTCTCGAAATGGTCGAGACGAAAAGATCGATATATTGGACGACTATGTTCGGACACCGGAAGTGTTTCGGGAGGTTTTAGACATATACCGGAGTACTAGGGGGTTACCGGACCCCCCCCCCCCGAGTATATTGGGCCTAATGGGCCTTAGTGGGAGAATAGGAGGGGCGGCCAGGGCAGCCGCGCGCTCCCTCCCCCTCTAGTCCGAATTGGACAAGGAGGGTGCGGCACCCCCCTTTCCTTCTCTACTTCTCTCCCTTCCTATCCTACTCCTACTCCTTCTTGGAAGGGGGAGTCCTACTCCCGGTGGGAGTAGGACTCCTCATGGGGTGCGCCATAGGAGGCCGGCCCCCTCCCCCTCCTCCACTCCTTTATATAAGGGGAGGGGGGCACCCCTTGGAGACACAACAATTGATCATTGATCTTTTAGCCGTGTGCGGTGCCCCCCTCCACCATAATCCACCCCGGTCATATCGTAGCGGTGCTTAGGTGAAGCCCTGCGTCGATAGCTTCATCAACACCATCACCACATCGTCGTGCTGTCGAAGCTCATCCCGGAAGCTCGACTGGATCGTGAGTTCACGGGATGTCATCAAGCTGAATGTGTGCTGAACGCGGAGGTGCCGTACGTTCGGTACTTAGGATCAGACGATCGTGAAGATGTACGACTACATCAACCGCGTTGTCATAACGCTTCCGCTTACAGTCTATGAGGGTACATAGATGACACTCTCCCCTCTCGTTGCTATACATCACCATGATCTTGCGTGCGCGTAGGAATATTTTTGAAATTACTACGTTCCCCAACAGTGGCATCCGAGCCAGGTTTATGCGTAGATGTTATATGCATGAGTAGAACACAAGTGAGTTGTGGGCGATACAAGTCATACTGCTTACCAGCATGTCATACTTTGGTTCGGCGGTATTGTTGGATGAAGAGGCCCGGACCGACATTACACGTACGCTTACGCAAGACTGGTTCTACCGACGTGCTTTGCACACAAGTGGCTGGCGGGTGTCAGTTTCTCCAACTTTAGTTGAACCGAGTGTGACTACGCCCGGTCCTTGTTGAAGGTTAAAACAGCACTAACTTGACGAACTATCATTGTGGTTTTGATGCGTAGGTAAGAACAATTCTTGCTCAGCCCATAGCAGCCACGTAAAATTTGCAACAACAAAGTAGAGGATGTCTAACTTGTTTTTGCAGGGCATGTTGTGATGTGATATGGTCAAGGCATGATGCTATATTTTATTGTATGAGATGATCATGTTTTGTAACGGAGTTATCGGCAACTGGCAGGAGCCATATGGTTGTCGCTTTATTGTATGAAATGCAATCGCCATGTAATTGCTTTACTTTATCACTAAGCGGTAGCGATAGTCGTAGAAGCAATAGTTGGCGAGATGACAACGATGCTACGATGGAGGTCAAGGTGTCGCGCCGGTGACGATGGTGATCATGACGGTGCTTTGGAGATGGAGATCAAAGGCACAAGATGATGATGGCCATATCATAACACTTATATTGATTGCATGTGATGTTTATCCTTTATGCATCTTATTCTTATTTGATTGACGGTAGCATTATAAGATGATCTCTCACTAAAAATTTCAAGGTACAAGTGTTCTCCCTGAGTATACACCGTTGCAAAAAGATCGTCGTGCCGAGACACCATGTGATGATCGGGTGTGATAAGCTCAACGTTCTTATACAATGGGTGCAAGCCAGTTTTGCACACGCAGAATAGTCGGGTTAAACTTGACGAGCCTAGCATATCCAAATATGACCTCGGAACCCTGAGACCGAAAGGTCGAGCGTGAATCATATAGTAGATATGATCAACATAGTGATGTTCACAATTGAAAACTACTCCATTTCACGTGATGATCGGTTATGGTTTAGTTGATTTGGATCACGTGATCACTTAGATGATTAGAGGGATGTCTATTGTGACGCCCTGAGACCGACGCGCCAGGTCTCTTCCAGTTATTCGCCGACGTTGTCATGTCTTTAGCTTGCGTGTTGCATTCATCATTGCATCATGTGCATTGCATCATGTCATCATGCAACCCGTTTTAAAACTCACTAAATAAATTGCATGGATCTTCGGTCCATTTAAATCGAGGGAATTCACATGGTGATTCTCTTTGTAACATATCCTCCCAATATTAGGGAGCTAAATAAAAATATTCCATTCATGTGGAATTACCTTGACACACTTGCAAAATATTTCCCCATACCTTCGTCCCATGCATCATCTCCTTCTCCTTTCCTTCTATTTCCTGTCTTTTGCTAGTCCCATTTTCCCCTTCTCTTTTAATGTCCATTCTTTTCCTATAAATTCTAGACTGTGCCAGGACCACCTCCTCCAATTTTCAGACACTTTGGACTTGTTTTGGTTGGATTCATAAATGGCTCAAGTTTGAATCTAATTCAAACTTGAATTATTTTTCTATCTCTAAAATATTGCCAAACCATTTTATTCTATTTGTGCAAAGTTCCGGCGCTCCAAGAATATTTTATTTTCTGAAATATTCTTTCCCTAACCCTCTCTTTATTTTTCCTTCTCTCTATTTGTTTTTCTGTTAAAGCAAATTAGAGAGGAATGAGAGAGAGGAGTTCATCCTAGCCCAGCAGCCAGGCCCATCCTTTCCCCATGCGTCGGCCCATCCATCCCTAGGCCCAGCCAGCCTCTCCCCTGCTCTAACCTAAGCCCATCTCCCATCCTAACCCCTAGCCCGACCGCACCCTAGGCCCTGATCCTAATCTCTCCTCGACCCCTCCTCCTCGTTCCTCCTCCCGCCGCCACTCTCACCACGCGCGCATTGGGACAGGGAGAGGAGCTCCCCTCGACGGCCGATCCCCTCACAGCCTCCGGCCACCTGCAGGCCGACCCCCGCGCCCGGTCCCTCTGCCGGCGACCTCCGCCGCTTTGCCGTCTCTGCTTCTCCTTGTCGGCAGGACCCCTGCACCTCCTCCATGGCCCTCCTCCTCCGGTCTCCTCGTCGTCCTGCCATGGACGCCGAGCTCGAAGCTCCGGCCGTCCCTGCCTCCATGGCCTTGCTGCCGCCGCCATCCCTCAACTCCTCCAGCGAGCCCCGTGGCCGGTCTGCACCGGACTCCATCTCTGCTCCGCCGCCACCACGCTCGACCCCAAGCTCTCCCCCTCGTCGCCATCTCCAGCCCCGTCTCCGCCGTTGTCTAGGCCGCCACTGGCCCTCCACGGCCATGGGATCCTCCCATGCCTTCTTGCCATGCCTTCCCTGCTCACCTTCATGGACGCCCCTGCCGCATGTTGCTCCACTTGCCCCATCGAGCTCCTTGGCCTTTGCTCATGCCCCGTCACAGCCGTCGTTTGCCTTCTCAAGCAGTGTCGTTCGCCTCGGCTTCGAGATCACCATGTATGGCCAGAACCCCACCAAGTTGTTGCCTCTTGCTCCTGCGATGTGTTGCATGAACGCATTCGAAACCGGATTGGAACCTCAAGCGCCAAGTACCCTGAAGACCCCGTCCTCGTCAAGTTCCACTTGGACAAGTGTACCTCTACGTCCTGGACTGCCAAGTACATGGATACGCTAAGTTCCGCTTTGAACGTGTACGACTACACCCGGTGATGCGACAAGTACCCCGACAACGTGTACATCTACACCGCAAAGACCGGACCGACAAGTACCCCGACGTCGTGTGTACCACTACCGTCGCCCCGAGGACGTTGGATTCGTTAAGTACCTCTCCGAAAATGAAACGTATACCGCTACCGTCGCAAGAATCGAGACCGACAAGTCCGAAGACGCAAGTACCACTCCGGACCATGTACGACGACCGTCGCCGAAGACCCGTGTAACACGAACGTCAAGTTCAACTACTGTCGTGAGAAATGCCTACTTCCCTCTATGAACTCGTTCTGCCCGAAACACATGCTTCGAAGGTATACCACCAAGCCGACGTCCGTGAACGAATTCTTGCGATGTTTGAGATGCTCGTGTTTGAACCATGTCCAATTGTCACTCGTTTCCTTGTCGCCAACTCGGGGGACACCCGGAATCCGGGATCACCCCACCATCTTTTACATGATCCCGTCATTTTTTTCCTTTTGCACCGGTATTTCCAGGAGCTACCGGAACCGTTATCGTTGCCGTGGCACCCCTTTCTTTCCACCACGGCGACAAATGCTTCTTAATGCTCTTGCCAACTTTTAATAAAAATTGCATAAACTCGAACATGTCATCCGCATCATGTTAACAACTCTAAGATATTTAAAAATTTTGTTTGCTTTAAATTACTAATGCATATGGGGATTTACCGGATTTGTTGTTTGTTATATCCGGCCCCATTTAAATTGTTTAGATGGTATAGTTTTGTTATGCTTCACCTCTTGCCATGTTAACCAACATTTAATATTGTCGAGTACATAACCGAGAGAGAACTAAATAAGTCATGTAGTGTTTTCTTCAATATGCAACTCCATTGCATATTGAGCTCCACTTAATTTCACTACTAGGAAAAGGGCTATAGATGAAATTGACACTAATGGCGCACCAGAAAAGTGGTGCGCTACTAGTATATACTAATGGCGCACCATGTGCTGATGCGCCATTAGTGTGGAAGACACTAATGGCGCACGAGACACACGGTGCGCCACTAGTAACAAATTTTTTTTCATTTTTCCAAACATACTAATGGTGCATCCAGGCAAAGTGCGCCATTACTAGTTCTAACTAGTAATGGCGCACCAGCCACATGATACGTCTCCGTTTTATCTATAATTTTTGATTGTTCCATGCCAATAGTATTCAACTTTCATATACTTTTTGGCAACTTTTTATATTATTTTTGGGACTAACATATTGATCTAGTGCCCAGTGCCAGTTCCTGTCTGTTGCACGTTTTTGGTTTCGCAGAATATCCATATCAAACGGAGTCCAAACGGGATAAAAACGGACAGAGCTTATTTTTTGGAAAATATGGAAAAATTTGGAAGGAAAATCAACGTGAACCAGTGCCCGAGGTGGTCACGAGGCAGGGGGCGCGCGTGCCCCCCTGGGCGCGCTCCCTACCCTCGTGAGCCCACCGTAAGGCGGTTGACGCTCTTCTTTTGCCGCAAGAAGGCTAATATTCAGAAAAAAATCATGGCGAAGGTTTCAGGCCAATCGGAGTTATAGATCTCCATATATACACGAAACGGTGAAACAGAGCCAGAACAGAACGCAGAACCAGAGAGAGGCAGAGAGATAGATCCAATCTAGGAGGGGCTCTCGCCCCTCCCACGCCATGGGAGCCAAGGACCAGAGGGGAAACCCTTCTCCCATCTAGGGAGGAGGTCAAGGAAGAAGAAGAAGAAGGGGGACCCTCTCCCCCTTGCTTCCGGTGGCGCCAGAGTGCCACCGGGGCCATCATCATCACCATCATCTTCACCAACAACTTCACCGCCTTCACCACCAACTCTTCCCCCCTCTATGCAGCGGTGTAATCTCTCTCTTACCCACTGTAATCTCTACTTAAACATGGTGCTCAACGCTATATATTATTTCCCTATGATGTATGGCTATCCTATGATGTTTGAGTAGATCTGTTTTGTCCTAATGGCTATTTGATGATCGTGATTGGTTTGAGTTGTCTGTTTTGTTATTGGTGTTGTCCTATGGTGCTCTCCGTGTCGCGCAAGCGTGAGGGATTCCCGCTGTAGGGTTTGCAATCTGCTTATGATTTGCTTATGGTGGGTGGCGTGAGTGACAGAAGCACAGACCCGAGTAAGTAGGTTGTTTGCGTATGGGATAAAGGGGACTTGATGCTTTAATGCTATGGTTGGGTTTTACCTTAATGAATCTTTAGTAGTTGCGGATGCTTGCTAGAGTTCCAATCATAAGTGCATATGATCCAAGTAGAGAAAGTATGTTAGCTTATGCCTCTCCCTCAAATAAAATTGCAATAATGATTACCGGTATAGTTATCGATTGCCTAGGGACAAACAACTTTCTTGTTGACAAAAGCTCTCTACTAAAACTAATTTAGTTGTGTCTTTATCTAAACAGCCCCTGGCTTTTATTTACGTGTTCTTTACTTTCTTGCAAGCTTACCCAAAAACACCTACAAAGTACTTCTAGTTTCATACTTGTTTCCGGTAAAGCGAACGTCAAGCGTGCGTAGAGTTGTATCAGTGGTTGATAGAACTTGAGGGAATATTTGTTCTACCTTTAGCTCCTCGTTGGGTTCGACACTCTTACTTATCGAAAGAGGCTACAATTGATCCCCTATACTTGTGGGTTATCAAGACATTTTTCTGGCGCCGTTGCCGGGGAGCAATAGCGTGGGGTGAATATTCTCGTGTGTGCTTGTTTGCTTTATCACTAAGTAATTTGTATTTGCTGTTCTTAGTTGTTTTCTATCTTTAGTTATGGGTAGGAAACGCAAAATACCAAAAAATTAGTTGTACCTACTGAACCGATGGTTGAAGAACCACTCAAAATCTATCACACTGTTGAAGCTTATTACTTGGATCATCTTCGATCCCTATGTGCTCGTGCTGAAACCCCAACTAGCTTAGTTGAGGGCAAATCCTTAGATGAGCATGCTTGTTATGTGTGACACCGAATATCTGAAAAATGGAAAATTCTATTGGGTCAAATTCATCGTTTGCAATGCTATGCTTGGAATTTATGTGAAATATATGATTATACTTGTTGTTCTGAAGACCCTAAGAAACACCTTCCCTACCAATGTTTGTTTAGTGATAATGGAATCGTATCCTCTTATGCTAAGGGTGTTTATAGTTACTATGATGTTCAACAAATTGAAGAATTTGTTGCTTTTAAGGGTGCTTTTGAAATTGCTTCTTTGTTTGAAAAGTATGATGCTACTCTTTACAAATCTGAAAATTTTGCCATATTTAAATATTGCTATGATAATTATGCTTCTAATGCTTATGTTAAACCATATATTGAGAAATACTCCGCTGTCCAAGAAGAGACTAATATTTTGCTTTTGCAGGAGTCTATGGAAGAAGAAATTGATGAAACTGTGAGCTCATTGGATGAAAAAGATGATGAGGAGAGCGAAGAACAAAAGGAGGAAGAGCGGAGTAGCTACCCGTCCCCACCTTCTAATGATAGTAACTCTTCAACTCATACATTGTTTAAATTCCCTTCGTGCTTACCGAAGGATGATTGCTATGATGACTGTTATGATCCCGTTGATTCTTTTGAAATATCCCTTTTTGATGATGCTTGCTATGCTTGTGGCCAAGATGCCAATATGAATTATGCTTATGGAGATGAACTTGCTATAGTTCCTTATGTTAAACATGAAATTGTTGCTATTGCACCCTCGCATGATAGTCCTATTATCTTTTTGAATTCTCCAAACTACACTATATCAGAGAAGTTTGCACTTATTAAGGATTACATTGATGGGTTGCCTTTTACCGTTGCACATGATGATTTTGATAGATATAATATGCATGTGCTTGCTGCTCCTACTTGCAATTATTATGAGATAGGAACTATATCTCCACCTCTCTATGTTACCAACATGATAAAATTGCAAGAAACTGTTTATACTATGCATTGGCCTTTACTAGGTGTGCATGAATTGTTCTTTTATGACATGCCGATGCATAGGAAGAGAGTTAGACTTCGTAATTGCATGATATATGTTACTTTGTGCTCACTACTAAATTACAAATCTTTGTTAATTAAAATTGGCTTTGATATACCTTGGGATCCGGGTGGATTCATTACTTGAGCACTATATGCCTAGCTTAATGGCTTTAAAGAAAGCGCTGCCAGGGAGCCGGAAGTTTCAGAGATTCATTTATTTCTGTTGTGTGCTTTTATAAAGTTTAGAAATAAAAATAATGTGCCAAGGTTTTCCTTTAGGATGTTTGCATTTGCTTGATGGTTTGTATGGTGCAGGACAGAAACTTTGGCTGTAGTGCGCGATTTTACATTTTTAGCTGAAATGTCAAATGGGTCTGATTCTTTTCACACTGTATTCCTATACAAATTTTTTATTTTTCATAATTTTGGTAGAATTTTTCAAGTATCATAAGTATGGTGAATGTTCAGATTATTACAGACTGTTCTATTTTAGACAGATTCTGTTTTTGATGCATAGTTTGCTTGTTTTGATGAAACTATCAATTTATATTAGTGGATTAAGCCACGAAAAAGTTATATTACAGTAGACACAATGCAAAAACAAAATATGAATTGGTTTGCAACAGTACTTAGAGTAGTGATTTTCTTTATTATACTAACGGATCTTACCGAGGTTTCTGTTGGAGTTTTGTGTGGATGAAGTGTTCGATGATCGAGAAGGTCTCGATGTGAGAAGAAGGAAGAGAGGCAAGAGCTCAAGCTTGGGGATGCCCGAGGCTCCCCAAGTAAATATTCAAGGAGACTCAAGCGTCTAAGCTTGGGGATTCCCCGGAAGGCATCCCCTATTTCTTCAACAAGTATCGGTATGTTTTCAGATTCATTTCGTTCATGCGATATGTGCAATCTTGGAGAGTCTTTTGCATTTAGTTTTCATTTTTCTTTTATGCACCATGCTGGTATGAGATAGTCCATGGTTGATTTATAGAATGCTCTATGCACTTCACTTATATCTTTTGAGTATGGCTTTATAGAATGCTTCATGTGCTTCACTTATATCATTTGAAGTTTGGATTGCTTGTTTCTCTTTACATAGACAACCGCCATTTGTAGAATGCTCTTTTGCTTCACTTATATTTGTTAGATCATGGGCATATCATTTGTAGAAAGAATTAAAATCTCTTGCTTCACTTATATCTATTTGGAGAGATGATAGGAGCTGGTCATTCACATGGTTAGTCATAAAATCCTACATAAAACTTGTAGATCACTGAATGTGATATGTTTGATTCCTTGCAATAGTTTTGCGATATAAAGATGGTGATATTAAAGGAAATATGCCCTAGAGGCAATAATAAAGTTACTATTTATTTCCTTATATCATGATAAAAGTTTATTATTCATGCTAGAATTGTATTAACCGGAAACATAATGCATGTGTGAATACATAGACAAACAGAGTGTCACTAGTATGCCTCTACTTGACTAGCTCATTAATCAAAGATGGTTATGTTTCCTAACCATGGACAAAGAGTTTTCATTTGATTAACGGGATCACATCATTAGTTGAATGATCTGATTGACATGACCCATTCCATTAGCTTAGCACCCGATCGTTTAGTATGTTGCTATTGCTTTCTTCATGACTTATACATGTTCCTATGACTATGAGATTATGCAACTCCCGTTTGTCGGAGGAACACTTTGTGTGCTACCAAATGTCACAACGTAACTGGGTGATTATAAAGGTGCTCTATAGGTGTCTCCAAAGGTACATGTTGGGTTGGCGTATTTCGAGATTAGGATTTGTCACTCCGATTGTCGGAGAGGTATCTCTAGGCCCTCTCGGTAATGCACATCACTGAAGCCTTGCAAGCATTGCAACTAATGAGTTAGTTGCGGGATGATGTATTACGGAACGAGTAAAGAGACTTGCCGGTAAAGAGATTGAACTAGGTATGGGATACCGACGATCGAATCTCGGGCAAGTAACATACGGGTGACAAAGGGAACAACGTATGTTGTTATGCGGTCTGACCGATAAAAGATCTTCGTAGAATATGTAGGAGCCAATATGAGCATCCAGGTTCCGCTATTGGTTATTGACCGGAGACGTGTCTCGGTCATGTCTGCATTGTTCTCGAACCCGTAGGGTCCGCACGCTTAAGGTTACGATGACAGTTATATTATGAGTTTATACATTTTGATGTACCGAAGTTTGTTCGGAGTCCCGGATGTGATCACAGACATGACGAGGAGTCTCGAAATGGTCGAGACATAAAGATTGATATATTGGAAGCCTATGTTTGGATATCGGAAGTGTTCCGGATGAAATCGGGATTTTACCGGAGTACCGAGAGGTTACCGGAACCCCCCGAGAGGTATATGGGCCTTAGTGGGCCTTAGTGGAAGAGAGGAGAGGTGGCCATAGATGGGCCGTGCCCCCCTCCCCCCCTTGGTCCGAATAGGACAAGGAGAGGGGGCCGGCCCCCCTTCCTCCTCTCTCTCCTCTTTTCCCCCCTCCGTGAATCCTATTCCAACTAGGAAAGGGGGGAGTCCTACTCCCGGAGGGAGTAGGACTCCTCCTGGCGCGCCTCCTCTTGGCTGGCCAGCCCCCCCCCCTTGAGCCTTTATATACGGAGGCAAGGGGCACCCCTAGAGACAAGTTGATCCACGTGATCATATTCTTAGCCGTGTGCGGTGCCCCCTTCCACCATAGTCCTCAATAACATTGTAGCGGTGCTTAGGCGAAGCCCTGCGACGGTAGAACATCAAGATCGTCACCACGCCATCGTGCTGACGGAACTCTTCCCCGACACTTTGCTGGATCGGAGTTCGGGGATCGTCATCGAGCTTAACGTGTGCTAGAACTCGGAGGTGCCGTAGTTTCGGTGCTTGATCGGTCGGGCCGTGGAGACGTACGACTACATCAACCAAGTTAACGCTTCCGTTGTCGATCTACAAGGGTACGTAGATCACACTCTCCCCCTCTCGTTGCTATGCATCACCATGATCTTGCGTGTGCATAGGAATTTTTTTGAAATTACTACGAAACCCAACAGTGGCATCCGAGCCTAGGTTTTATGTGTTGATGTTATATGCACGAGTAGAACACAAGTGAGTTGTGGGCGATATAAGTCATACTGCTTACCAGCATGTCATACTTTGGTTCGGCGGTATTGTTGGACGAAGCGTCCTGGACCGACATTACGCGTACGCTTACGCGAGACCGGTTCTCCCGACGTGCTTTGCACAAAGGTGGCTAGCGGGTGACAGTTTCTCCAACTTTAGTTGAACCAAGTGTGGCTACGCCCGGTCCTTGCGAAGGTTAAAACAGCACCAACTTGACAAACTATCGTTGTGGTTTTGATGCGTAGGTAAGATTGGTTCTTGCTTAAGCCCGTAGCAGCCACGTAAAACTTGCAACAACAAAGTAGAGGACGTCTAACTTGTTTTTGCAGGGCATGTTGTGATGTGATATGTTCAAGACATGATGCTAAATTTTATTGTATGAGATGATCATGTTTTGTAACCGAGTTATCGGCAACTGGCAGGAGCCATATGGTTGTCGCTTTATTGTATGCAATGCAGTCGCGTTGTAATGCTTTACTTTATCACTAAGCGGTAGAGATAGTCGTGGAAGCATGAGATTGGCGAGACGACAACGATGCTATGATGGAGATCAAGGTGTCTCGCCGGTGACGATGGTGATCACGACGGTGCTTCGAGGATGGAGATCACAAGCACAAGATGATGATGGCCATATCATATCACTTATATTGATTGCATGTGATGTTTATCTCTTATGCATCTTATCTTACTTTGATTGACGGTAGCATTATAAGATGATCTCTCACTAATTATCAAGAAGTGTTCTCCCTGAGTATGCACCGTTGTGAAAGTTCTTTGTGCTGAGACACCACGTGATGATCGGGTGTGATAGGCTCTATGTTCAAATACAACGGGTGCAAAAAGTTGCACACGCAGAATACTCAGGTTATACTTGACGAGCCAAGCATATACAGATATGGCCTCGGAACACGGAGATCAAAAGGTCGAGCGTGAATCATATAGTAGATATGATCAACATAGTGATGTTCACCAACGAAACTACTCCATCTCACGTGATGATCGGACATGGTTTAGTTGACTTGGATCACGCAATCACTTAGAGGATTAGAGGGATGTCTATCTAAGTGGGAGTTCTTTAAGTAATATGATTAATTGAACCTAAATTTATCATGAACTTAGTACCTGATAGTATCTTGCTTATGTATGTTTGATTGTAGATAGATGGCCCGTGCTGTTGTTCCGTTGAATTTTAATGCGTTCCTTGAGAAAGCAAAGTTGAAAGATGATGGTAGCAATTACACGGACTGGGTCCGTAACTTGAGGATTATCCTCATTGCTGCACAGAAGAATTAAGTCCTGGAAGCACCGCTGGGTGCCAGGCCTGCTGCTGGAGCAACACCAGATGTTATGAACGTCTGGCAGAGCAAAGCTGATGACTACTCGATAGTTCAATGTGCCATGCTTTACGGCTTAGAACCGGGACTTCAACAACGTTTTGAACATCATGGGGCATATGAGATGTTCCAGGAGTTGAAGTTAATATTTCAAGCAAATGCCCGGATTGAGAGATATGAAGTCTCCAATAAGTTCTATAGCTGCAAGATGGAGGAGAATAGTTCTGTCAGTGAGCATATACTCAAGATGTCTGGGTATTGTAATCACTTGATTCAACTGGGAGTTAATCTTCCGGATGATAGCGTCATTGACAGAATTCTCCAATCACTTCCACCAAGCTACAAGAGCTTCGTGATGAACTATAATATGCAAGGGATGAATAAGACTATTCCCGAGCTCTTCGCAATGCTGAAAGCTGCGGAGGTAGAAATCAAGAAGGAGCATCAAGTGTTGATGGTCAACAAGACCACTAGTTTCAAGAAAAAGGGCAAAGGGAAGAAGAAGGGGAACTTCAAGAAGAACAGCAAGCAAGTTGCTGCTCGAGAGAAGAAACCGAAGTCTGTACCTAAGCCTGAAACTGAGTGCTTCTACTGCAAGCAGACTGGTCACTGGAAGCGGAACTGCCCCAAGTATTTGGCAGATAAGAAGGATGGCAAGGTGAACAAAGGTATATGTGATATACATGTTATTGATGTGTACCTTACTAATGCTCGCAGTAGCACCTGGGTAATTGATACTGGTTCTGTTGCTAATATTTGCAACTCAAAACAGGGACTATGGATTAAGCGAAGATTAGCTAAGGACGAGGTGACGATGCGCGTGGGAAACGGTTCCAAAGTCGATGTGATCGCGGTCGGCACGCTACCTCTACATCTACCTTCGGGATTAATATTAGACCTAAATAATTGTTATATGGTGCCAGCGTTAAGCATGAACATTATATCTGGATCTTGTTTGATGCGAGACGGTTATTCATTTAAATCAGAGAATAATAGTTGTTCTATTTATATGAGTAATATCTTTTATGGTCATGCACCCTTGAAGAGTGGTCTATTCTTATTGAATCTCGATAGTAGTAACACACATATTCATAATGTTGAAGCCAAAAGATGCAGAGTTGATAATGATAGTGCAACTTATTTGTGGCACTGCCGTTTAGGTCATATCGGTGTAAAGCGCATGAAGAAACTCCATACTGATGGACTTTTGGAACCACTTGATTATGAATCACTTGGTACTTGCGGACCGTGCCTCATGGGCAAGATAACTAAAACGCCGTTCTCCGGTACTATGGAGAGAGCAACAGATTTGTTGGAAATCATACATACAGATGTATGTGGTCCGATGAATATTGAGGCCCGTGGCGGATATCGTTATTTTCTCACCTTCACAGATGACTTAAGCAGATATGGGTATATCTACTTAATGAAACATAAGTCTGAAACGTTTGAAAAGTTCAAAGAATTTCAGAGTGAAGTTGAAAATCATCGTAACAAGAAAATAAAGTTTCTACGATCTGATCGTGGAGGAGAATATTTGAGTTACGAGTTTGGTGTACATTTGAAACAATGCGGAATAGTTTCGCAACTCACGCCACCCGGAACACCACAGCGTAATGGTGTGTCCGAACGTCGTAATCGTACTTTACTAGATATGGTGCGATCTATGCTGTCTCTTAGTGATTTACCGCTATCGTTTTGGGGTTATGCTTTGGAGACGGCCGCATTCACGTTAAATAGGGCACCATCAAAATCCGTTGAGACGACGCCTTATGAACTATGGTTTGGCAAGAAACCAAAGTTGTCGTTTCTGAAAGTTTGGGGCTGCGATGCTTATGTGAAAAAGCTTCAACCTGATAAGCTCGAACCCAAATCGGAGAAATGTGTCTTCATAGGATATCCAAAGGAGACTATTGGATACACCTTCTATCATAGATCCGAAGGCAAGACTTTTGTTGCTAAGTTCGGAAACTTTTTAGAGAAGGAGTTTCTCTCGAAAGAAGTGAGTGGGAGGAAAGTAGAACTTGATGAGGTAACTGTACCTGCTCCCTTATTGGAAAGTAGTGCATCACAGAAAACTGTTTCTATGACACCTACACCAATTAGTGAGGAAGCTAATGATAATGATCATGAAACTTCAGGACAAGATACTACTGAACCTCGTAGATCAACCAGAGTGAGATCCGCGCCAGAGTGGTACGGTAATCCTGTTCTGGAAGTCATGCTACTAGATCATGATGAACCTACGAACTATGAAGAAGCGATGGTGAGCCCAGATTCCGCAAAATGGCTTGAAGCCATGAAATCTGAGATGGGATCCATGTATGAGAACAAAGTGTGTACTTTGGTTGACTTGCCCAATGATCGGCAAGCAATTGAGAATAAATGGATCTTCAAGAAGAAGACTGACACCGATGGTAATATTACTGTCTACAAAGCTCGACTTGTCGCAAAAGGGTTTCGGCAAGTTCAAGGGATTGACTACGATGAGACCTTCTCACCCGTAGCGATGCTTAAGTCTGTCCGAATCATGTTAGCAATTGCCGCATTTTATGATTATGAAATTTGGCAGATGGATGTCAAAATTGCATTCCTGAATGGATTTCTGGAAGAAGAGTTGTATATGATGCAACCAGAAGGTTTTGTCGATCCAAAGGGAGCTAACAAAGTGTGCAAGCTCCAGCGATCCATTTATGGACTGGTGCAAGCCTCTCGGAGTTGGAATAAATGCTTTGATAGTGTGATCAAAGCATTTGGTTTTATACAGACTTTCGGAGAAGCCTGTATTTACAAGAAAGTGAGTGGGAGCTCTGTAGCATTTCTGATATTATATGTGGACGACATATTACTGATTGGAAATGATATAGAATTTCTGGATAGCATAAAGGGATACTTGAATAAGAGTTTTTCAATGAAAGACCTCGGTGAAGCTGCTTACATATTAGGCATTAAGATCTATAGAGATAGATCAAGACGCTTAATTGGACTTTCACAAAGCACATACCTTGACAAAGTTTTGAAGAAGTTCAAAATGGATCAAGCAAAGAAAGGGTTCTTGCCTGTGTTACAAGGTGTGAAGTTGAGTCAGACTCAATGCCCGACCACTGCAGAAGATAGAGAGAAAATGAAAGATGTTCCCTATGCTTCAGCCATAGGCTCTATCATGTATGCAGTGCTGTGTACCAGACCTGATGTGTGCCTTGCTATAAGTCTAGCAGGGAGGTACCAAAGTAATCCAGGAGTGGATCACTGGACAGTGGTCAAGAACATCCTGAAGTACCTTAAAAGGATATGTTTCTCGTATATGGAGGTGACAAAGAGCTCATCGTAAACGGTTACGTTGATGCAAGCTTTGACACTGATCCGGACGATTCTAAATCGCAAACCGGATACGTGTTTACATTAAACGATGGAGCTGTCAGTTGGTGCAGTTCTAAACAAAGCGTCGTGGCGGGATCTACATGTGAAGCGGAGTACATAGCTGCTTCGGAAGCAGCAAACGAAGGAGTCTGGATGAAGGAGTTCATATCCGATCTAGGTGTCATACCTAGTGCATCGGGTCCAATGAAAATCTTTTGTGACAATACTGGTGCAATTGCCTTGGCGAAGGAATCCAGATTTCACAAAAGAACCAAGCACATCAAAAGACGCTTCAATTCCATCCGGGATCTAGTCCAGGTGGGGGACATAGAGATTTGCAAGATACATACGGATCTGAATGTAGCAGACCTGTTGACTAAGCCTCTTCCACGAGCAAAACATGATCAGCACCAAGGCTCCATGGGTGTTAGAATCATTACAGTATAATCTAGATTATTAACTCTAGTGCAAGTGGGAGACTGAAGGAAATATGCCCTAGAGGCAATAATAAAGTTATTATTTATTTCCTTATATCATGATAAAAGTTTATTATTCATGCTAGAATTGTATTAACCGGAAACATAATACATGTGTGAATACATAGACAAACAGAGTGTCACTAGTATGCCTCTACTTGACTAGCTCGTTAATCAAAGATGGTTATGTTTCCTAACCATGGACAAAGAGTTTTCATTTGATTAACGGGATCACATCATTAGTTGAATGATCTGATTGACTTGACCCATTCCATTAGCTTAGCACCCGATCGTTTAGTATGTTGCTATTGCTTTCTTCATGACTTATACATGTTCCTATGACTATGAGATTATGCAACTCCCGTTTGCCGGAGGAACACTTTGTGTGCTACCAAACGTCACAACGTAACTGGGTGATTATAAAGGTGCTCTACAGGTGTCTCCAAAGGTACATGTTGGGTTGGCGTATTTCGAGATTAGGATTTGTCACTCCGATTGTCGGAGAGGTATCTCTGGGCCCTCTCGGTAATGCACATCACTGAAGCCTTGCAAGCATTGCAACTAATGAGTTAGTTGCGGGATGATGTATTACGGAACGAGTAAAGAGACTTGCCGGTAACGAGATTGAACTAGGTATGGGATACCGACGATCGAATCTCGGGCAAGTAACATACCGGTGACAAAGGGAACAACGTATGTTGTTATGCGGTCTGACCGATAAAAGATCTTCATAGAATATGTAGGAGCCAATATGAGCATCCAGGTTCCGCTATTGGTTATTGACCGGAGACGTGTGTGTAGGAATTTTTTTGAAATTACTACGAAACCCAACAGATATTAGAGTCATGCTAGTGGGTAGTTGTGGATTGTAGAAATACTTGTGTTGAGGTTTGTGACTCCCGTAGCATGCATGTATGGTGAACCGTTATGTAACGAAGTTGGAGCATGATTTATTTATTGATTGTCTTCCTTATGAGTGGCGGTCGGGGATGAGCGATGGTATTTTCCTACCAGTCTATCCCCCTAGGAGCATGCGCGTAGTACTTTGTTTCGATGACTAATAAATTTTTGCAATAGTTATGTGAGTTCTTTATGACTAATGTTGAGTCCATGGATTATACGCACTCTCACCCTTTCACCATTGCTAGCCTCTCTAGTACCGCGCAACTTTCGCCAATACCATAAACCCACCATATACCTTCCTCAAAACAACCACCATACCTACCTATTATGGCATTTCCATAGTCATTCCGAGATATATTGCCATGCAACTTCCATCATCATCATATACATGACTTGAGCATTTATTGTCATATTGCTTTGCATGATCGTAAGATAGCTAGCATGATGTTTTTAAGGCTTGTCCATTTTTTGATGTCATTGCTACGCTAGATCATTGCACATCCCGGTACACCGCCGGAGGCATTCATATAGAGTCATATCTTTGTTCTAGTATCGAGTTGTAATCATTGAGTTGTAAATAAATAGAAGTGTGATGATCATCATTAATAGAGCATTGTCCCAAAAAAGAGAAAGGCCAAATAAAAAAAGGGAAGGCCAAATAAAAAAAGAGAGGCAAAAAAAAGGCCAAATAAAAATAAAAAAATAAAAAAATAAAAAACGGACAATGCTACTATCATTTTTCCACACTTGTGCTTCAAAGTAGCACCATGATCTTCATAGTAGAGAGTCTCTCATGTTTTGTCACTTTCATATACTAGTGGGAATTTTTCATTATAGAACTTGGCTTGTATATTCCAACAATGGGCCTCCTCAAGTGCCCCAGGTCTTCATGAGCAAGAAAGTTGGATGCGCATCCACTAGTTTCTTTTGTTGAGCTTTCATACATTTATAGCTCTAGTGCATCCGTTGCATGGCAATCCCTACTCCTTGCATTAACATGAATCGGTGGGCATCTCCATAGCCCATTGATTAGCCTCGTTGATGTGAGACTTTCTCCTTTTTTGTCTTCTCCACATAACCCCCTCATTATTCTATTCCACCTATAGTGCTATGTCCATGGCTCACGCTCATGTATTGCATGAAAGTTGAAAAGGTTTGAGAACGTCAAAAGTATGAAACAATTGCTTGGCTTGTCATCGGGGTTGTGCATGATGTGAATGCTTTGTGTGGTGAACATGGAGCATAGCCAGACTATATGATTTTGTAGGGATGAGCTTTCTTTGGCTATGTTATTTCAATAAGACATAATTGCTTGGTTGGTATGCTTGAAGTATTATTATCTTTATGTCAAAGGATAGATTATTGCTTTCAATCACTCGTGTCTTAATATTCATGCCATGATTAGACATATGATCAAGATTATGCTAGGTAGCATTACACATCAAAAATTATCTTTTTTATCATTTACC